>NC_060177.1:22869145-23169145 GCF_021184085.1 Oncorhynchus gorbuscha
ATAACTATCATTATCATTTACTCACACACGTTTAGCATTGTTTAGTCTTTGTTTGTTATACCAACCCACTAGGCTACTAACCAACTCCCCCGTGAACCAGCTCCCAGGTGAGCACACAACATCGTGTTCAAGGCTTTATACCACAGGTTTTATTTATTTCATTTAAACTTTATTTTAACAGGGAGTCATGCTGAGACCAAGGTCTCTTTCACAGATGTGCCCTGTATGCACATCAACATCCATCAATATACACCTCAATATTAACATCAATACACGAAAAGCAAAACACAATCATAGAAAACAAACACATCAAATCAAATAAAATTTTATTGGTCAAATACAATTATTTAGCAGATGTTATTGTGGGTGTAGTGAAAAGCTTGTATTCCTAGCTCCAACGGTGCAGTAGTATCTAACAGTTGACAACAATACACACTCATCTTCAGTAAAAGATCCTCGATCAGCCTTCTGAATTACACTAGAAGCCCTAGGTTGCATGCCTCTCGTGGTTTCTTCCATTTCAGAAGTGTTTACGAAGTGTATTATAAACACTAATGTTTATGGCTGGGGGCAGTATTGAGTAGCTTGGATAAATAAGGTGCCCAGAGGTGCCCAGGGTAAACTGCCTGCTACTCAGTCCCAGTTGCTAATATATGCATAGTATTCGTATATTTGGATGTAAAACCATCTGAAGTTTCTAAAACTGTTTGCATGATGTCTGTGAGTATGACAGAACTCATATGGCAGACAAAACCCTGAGAGAAAAAAAACAACCAGGAAGTGGGAAATCTGGTCATTTTTCAACTCATTCCCTATTGAAGATACAGTGGGATATTGGTCATGCTGCACTTCCTAAGGCTTCCACTAGATGTCAACAGTCTTTAGAACCTTGTTTGATGCTTCTACTGTGAAGTGGGGGCGAATGAGAGGGGAATGAGTCAGAGATCTGCCAGAATGCCATGAGCTCGTGATGCTCGTTCACGTGAGAGCGAGCTCTGTTCCTACAGACAAAGGAATCCTCTGGTTAGAACATTATTGAAGATTTATATCATAAACATCCTAAAGATTGATTCTATACTTTGTTTGACATGTTTCTACAGACTGTAACAGAACTTTTTGACTTTTTGTCTGCTCCTAGTGAACGCACATCGTGAATTTGGATTTGTGAACTGAATGCGCAAACAAAAGGAGTTATTTGGACATAAATGATGGACATTATCGAACAAAACAAACATTTATTGTGGAACTGGGATTGCATTCTGATGAAGATCATGAAAGGTAAGTGAATATTTATATTGTTATTTCTGACATCTGTTGACTGCACAATATGGTGGATATCTGTTTGGCTGTTTTGGTCTCTGAGCTCCGTACTCAGATTATTGCATTGTTTCCTTTTTCTGTAAAGCTTTTTAAAAATCTGACACAGCGGTTGCATTAAGGAGAAGTGTATCTAAAGTTCCATGTATAACACTTGTGTTTTCATCAACATTTATGAGTATTTCTGTAAATGAATGTGGCTCTGCAAAATCACCGGATGTTTTTGGAACTACTGAACATAACGCGGCAATGTATACTGAGATTTTTTTTATATAAATATGAACTTTATCGAACAAAACTAACATGTATTATGTAACATGAAGTCCTATGAGTGTCATCTGACGAAGATCATCAAACGTTAGTGATTAATTCTATCTCTATTTCTGCTTTTTGTGACTCCTCTCTTTGGCTGGAAAAATGGCTGTGTTTTTCTGTGACTTGGCTCTGACCTAACATAATCGTTTGTGGTGCTTTCGCTATAAAGCCTAATTGAAATAGGACACTGTGTCAAGCCTGTCATCGGGAAGGAGTGGTACAAAGCGCAACGTGGAAAGTGTTCATGATTCTTTATTTACCAAAAAAACACTTGAACAAAATAACAAAGTGAAAAAAACGAAAGCGCACAGTTCTGTCAGGTAATGACACGAAACAGAAAACAACTACCCACAAAACACAGGTGGGAAAAGGCTACCTAAGTATGATTCCCAATCAGAGACAACGATAGACAGCTGCCTCTGATTGAGACCCACACTCAGCCAAAAACAAAGAAATAGAAAACATAGAAATAAAGAAACTAGAATGCCCACCCTAGTCACACCCTGGCCTAACCAAAATAGAGAATAAAAGACTCTCTATGGCCAGGGCGTGACACACTGTGGTGGGATTAACAAGAAGTGTATCTTTAAAATGGTGTGAAATACTTGTATGTTTGAGCAATTTTAATTATGGGATTTCTGTTGTTTTGAATTTGGCGCCCTGCACTTTCCCCTGGCTGTTGTCATATCGATCCCGTTAGCGGGATCTCAGCCATAAGAAGTTCATGCAAATTATAACTTTGTTTTCATTAACAAGTTAATATTGACCATTGTAATGTAAAGTGTGCATTGCTGTTTGTGTATTAGAACTGTTCATTGAGAATGTACCTATTTTTTTATTTTAATCTTTATTGAACTAGGCAAGTCAGTTAAGAACAAATTCTTATTTTCAATGACGGCCTAGGAACAGTCGGTTAACTGCCTGTTCAGGGGCAGAACGACAGATTTGTACCTTGTCAGATCGGGGACTTGAACTTGCAACCTTTCGGTTACTAGTCTCTAACCACTAGGCTACCCTGTGAATGTTCCATGCCAGGTTATGGCAGGCCCTTTTAGGATGCTTGCGGTCTTCTCATTCAGGTGAGCTGCTTGATAACATGCTGTTACTAAAGCACTGCTGTACGTGAGTTCATGCAGGTTTTGCCCCGTGTTTGAGGTGCTTAACCTTTTTATTCCAGTCAAGGTAACTTGCTATTGACCAAATTATTATTTTGCAACAAGTTAGAGGTCAAAATTTGTTCCATTCTTTTTGTATTATTAAACCTAGATTTTGTAAATAATGTCTAGACCCAGTCCTGATCGTCCCCTGGACTCTAAAGAAACAACACTTATTTCTCCAGAAGTTAGAACAGGTGGAGAGGATTTTGAACGTTCCTCTTAGCAAGGCTGAGTGCTTCAGTGTGTTAATGCAGCCATGTTTAAACAACTACAAAAACACACACTACAGTCTCAGCTCTCTCTGAGACATTACAGGGAAATGTTTCTCTTCTTCCCTTCAAAGGTTCTCTGAACAGAACAGGTTTCATTAAAAACGCATTTCACATTGGAAAGCACTTGCTGTATATTACAGACTTACACCAGTCTATTTTCAGACAGACTTTTATCTCTGAGGAAAATTAATGAAAGAAGAATTCAGAGATGGTGGTGTCAGACAATACCTTTGTCATTATACTGCATTACCATAATATTATGTTGGTGTGTATATGTGTGTGTGTATGCTTTCACCCATGCCAGGGTGTGTGTGTGTGTGTGTGTGTGTGTGTGTGTGTGTGTGTGTGTGTGTGTGTGTGTGTGTGTGTGTGTGTGTGTGTGTGTGTGTGTGTGTGTGTGTGTGTGTGTGTGTGTGTGTGTGTGTGTGTGTGTGTGTGTGTGTGTGTGTGTGTGTGTGTGTGTGTGTGTGTGTGTGTGTGTGTGTGTGTGTGTGTGTGTGTGTGTAAAACATAGTGATTGTGGCAGTGACCTCAACCCTCTTAGCTCCATGTGTGTTCCACGTGTTCCAGCCACATTCTTACAAATATTTATGCCTGGTGTGAAACGCTCTTGATCTCTCTCCTCTATTTACTCTCCTCCTCCTTTACTCTCCCACTCTCACACTGACCTTTTTTCATCCTGACTGAGACTGACAAGAGGAGGGGGGGAGAGAGGGACAGAGGGAGAGAGAAACAGAGGCGAGAGAGAGAGAGAGAGAGAGAGAGAGAGAGAGAGAGAGAGAGAGAGAGAGAGAGAGAGAGAGAGAGAGGGGGAAGAAAGTAGAGAGAGAATGAAAGTAGAGAGAGAAAGATAAAGAGAAAGCACAGTGATGGAGTGAGAGCCAGAAGAAGGAGGGGGAGGAGTGCCTACTTTGATGGAAGACTTGTCATCTCAGAGAAATTAAAAGCCCAATCGAGTGAGCTCTCTTTTAGAGAAAGCCACACAGTGCGGCAGCCCCGCAATGAGGCCCATTGGGCTAATTGTAGAGTAATTGAAGATGTGTTGACGTCTGACTGAGTGTTAGGTATGGAGGGAGCCGAGAGGGTGGCGGTGTAATGATCCCAACTTGATTTCTAAATTGTACACTGTCAGACGATACACTGATGCCCTGCTTCAATGCACCATGCAGGCCGATACACTGATGGCCTGCTTCAATGCACCATGCAGGCCGATACACTGATGCCCTGCTTTAATGCACCATGCAGGCCGATACACTGATGCCCTGCTTCAATGCACCATGCAGGCCGATACACTGATGCCCTGCTTCAATGCACCATGCAGGCCGATACACTGATGGCCTGCTTCAATGCACCATGCAGGCCGATACACTGATGCCCTGCTTCAATGCACCATGCAGGCCGATACACTGATGCCCTGCTTCAATGCACCATGCAGGCCGATACACTGATGCCCTGCTTCAATGCACCATGCAGGCCGATACACTGATGCCCTGCTTCAATGCACCATGCAGGCCGCCCTGCTTCAATGCACCATGCAGGCCCATACACTGATGCCCTGCTTCAATGCACCATGCAGGCCGATACACTGATGCCCTGCTTCAATGCACCATGCAGGCCGATACACTGATGCCCTGCTTCAATGCACCATGCAGGCCGATACACTGATGCCCTGCTTCAATGCACCATGCAGGCCGATACACTGATGGCCTGCTTCAATGCACCATGCAGGCCAATACACTGATGCCCTGCTTCAATGCACCATGCAGGCCGATACACTGATGGCCTGCTTCAATGCACCATGCAGGCCGATACACTGATGGCCTGCTTCAATGCACCATGCAGGCCAATACACTGATGCCCTGCTTCAATGCACCATGCAGGCCGATACACTGATGCCCTGCTTCAATGCACCATGCAGGCCAATACACTGATGCCCTGCTTCAATGCACCATGCAGGCCTCTGGAGTTGGAGGAAACACTGTAATTGAGTTACAAGACTGGTGGATTCTGATCAATGAGGCCCCAGGTGATGTTTAACCATAGTGAGTGATTGTGGTTTATAAACCCCATCAGTTGTGTCAGTGTGTGGCCCCTGTGTAACACTCCGGAGAGGTCCTGTCATTGGGACTGGAGCTGGGGTTTGACTCCCTCTTTAAACCCACTTCAGTACTCTAGTGAGTACTCAAGGCATAAAGGTGTCTTTGAGTCATGAGTCATCTGAGGGGTGGGAAAGTGTATTCTCAAAACATAGAAATCATGTAATATATATCTAGAATGTAGAGGAAGCCAGTTTACAGTATTGAGATGCAGCCCTATGTGAGCGCGGAGGGGCTGGCGTATGATATTCCGTTCTGGGGAGTCACTCTACTTGTCTGTACCATATCAGGCTAGATGGGGGTGTTGAAGAGGGTGGGGGGGTGATAATCCCCCAGTATGTTTACATGAGAACACCTCCCTGTGGAGAGAGAGGACCTCCAGGTCAGGCCCCCCACGGTGGGGAAGAGAGACCCGAGCTCTGTGAGCTCTGGCCTGGGGAGAGGTTAATGGTGCTCCCCATGGCTCCACTACTGTATGCGTCCTACGATAAGCGACCTCACTGCAGTGATACTGTGACTTCTGAAGGGTTACTGCACTACTGTAAGGTCCTTCTCTCTAGGGGACTGCTGTAGCTTATCTACTGCACTGGTGTAGATGATAGGGTTTATCTCTCTATGGAACAGAAATATGCTACTGTATTCCATCAGATGAAAACACTATTCTCCTCTCCCTATCCAGTCTGCAGCCTCTGCATGTGTTCTGGGCCTCTCACAAAAAGCCAGATGTAGCAGCTGAATTCCTATCCTATGTGTTGGCTGGCTGTGGATGAGGCCTTATGATCATTAGTGGACCTGATATGGGAAACACTAAACACTCTGCCGTTATTCACCAAGAAAGAACACAGCTATTCGCTGATTTTAATCACTGCCATTTTATTCTTGTAACGGCTGTCGTCTTCATCTGAGGAGGAGTAGGAAGGATCGGACCAACATGCAGCATGGTAAGTGTCCATGTTCATATTTATTATAACTCAGAACACTAAGACCAAAATAGACCAACACAAAACAGTTCTGTCTGGTGCAGACCCTGACTGAAAACAACTACCCACAACTCAAGGGCGAAACCAGGCTGCCTAAGTATGGATCTCAATCAAAGACAACGATTGACAACTGCCTCTGATTGGGAACCATACCAGGCCAAACACATAGAAATACAAACATAGAACAAACCATAGAATGCCCACCCCAACTCACGCCCTGACCAACCTAAAATAGAGACATAAAAAAAGGAACTAAGGTCAGGACGTGACAATTCTGTTTTAAATGGCAGCTGTCAAAATATCAGGCTGTTGTGAGGGGTGCAGAGCACGTTCCAAACCTCTGTCAGCCCACATAAACAGTGGGCTGACCACGGTATGTTGGAGACCAACATCCTCCTCCATCAGCCAAACCTTGCTGGAGGGCTATGGGGGACACAATGAATCTACGTCAATGAGATGTTTGCACCCCTATACTCACTCTGATACTCCTTCTCTGTAGTGTCTTTGTGATCAGCTGATCAACCCACCTCCAACAACCACCAGATGGAGGTGCTCATGTCAGAGACGAAAGAAAGAGGGAGTCGGAGTGAGAGAATAGGAGGGTCAGAAAGGGGGAGATGGAGGGAGAGCGAAGGAAAGCGGGAGAGATAGGGAGAGAAGCTGTTCTCTCTTTGTGCCAGCACATGACATCACAGCACTCCCAGCACTCCCAGAGCCTAATAAATGAAGGCCTAACGAGGCAGAGTGGGTGGGAAACGAGAGAGGGGGGAACCCTGCCACCCCACGCCTCTGTCAACCTCATCAGGAACACTCGAAGGAGGGGGAAGGAATATGGAAGGGGGAGAGGGGCGATGCAAGAGTGGGGCGAGGTGAAAAACCTCTCGACCCATTAGAGAAATCAGGTTGGGACTCTAAAAACACCCGGGGAGCAGAGGGGCTGAGTCGCGCTGGTGTAAACAGTGGGTGGGTGGCAGCCCCCGAGCGCCCTGACGGCCAGCGGCGGCCATGATGGATCTGTGGAGTTATCTCATTTTCCACTGTTTTAATTAGAGGCCAGGCTGAGCCCCGGCAGCTGGCTCCACTGTGCCGACTCCTGCTGCCTGACAGAGAAAAATGTCCGCCGACTACGCTGCCAAGCTCAGGCTGAGGTTCGGCCCGTACAGAGAAAAAACACAACTTATGGGATGCAGAACCTGAGGTTTCCGGGCAGAGGGCACATGTTCTTTGTTTCTCTTACTATTTCTTTCTTTTCTTTGATTTCCGTTGTTTTGTTCATCTCTTTCACAATGTGTTTTGCTTTTCAGAATCTTTTTTTAAATGAGAAAACCCTGTGTTCATAATTAAGCTAGTGAGGTAGCAATTACCTGTAGCTATACGGCTAAATAAAGCTACGCCACTTTAGAGACAATGACAGGATGATTAAAGGTATCAGGTGTCTGACCACACTATGTCCTCACGGTCATATGCATAAAGATACCCTATTATTAGATGGCACACGCAGGTGGTTAGATGGTGGAGCACAATGCCAACCCACTGGCATGTTTATAAAGCCAAAGAGATGGGAGTAAAATGAGGTTGTGAGACAAGGGGTTAAATGCCTTACACAGTGGTACAGGTCAGAGAATGGGTACTCATTGGAAGGGTAGTGTAGAAACAGGCATCTCTCTCACCCATCAAATAACATTTATTTATACCAGAGAAATAAATACATCTCAAAAATGGTAACTTGATCCTGTGACTTGTTAACACAGGTATAAACAGATAATTAGTTTGGTACCCTTTAAACTTCGATACCAATGTTATTTTGGAAACTAATGACCACACTCATTAATTGACTTATTTTCTAATGTTTTCGCGATTAATGTTGGTTGTTTTAATGAATTACAATAAAGGAAACCCTTATGAGGAAATTCCATTATCATAATCATCCATTATCATTTTGAAATATTCATTATCACAGTAATAAACACAAAGCATTTCACCAGAGTTTTTGGACAAAGGGATGACCTGAAAAACACACAAATAACTATGTTTAAAAAATGACCAGGTCCATTTTCAGAAGTATCACATCAAGTCCATGCCTGGAGCCATTAAGCTTGATAAATATGTCTGCGTTACCCGAACAGAACTGAGGCTGCACTCCTTATTTATTTATTTGTTTAACATTTATTTTAACTAGGCAAGTCAGTTCAGAAGAAATTCTTATTTTCAATGACGGTCTAGGAGCAGTGGGTTAACTGCTTATGATGATGAACTTAACTTGTCTGGGTAAAAAAGACTCGGAGGCAGCAAACCTGAACTTTGTTGTAAATATGTGTCCATGCAATTCTGCGACGTTGCCCATAAATTCAGCCCTTTGGATCAGGGGTAGAGAGGATAGTGGGTGTGGGAGGATACACAGATTTAGAGAGCAGTTGGCTCTCCCCATAAAACCTGTTGACATCTGACTTCAGCTCTATTCATGATCTGTTATTCCCAGGTGATGGGATGAAATGTTCAACTAGACCGCTTCGGCCAGAAAACGGGATAGCAAACAATTGTTCAAATGCTGCGTTTCTCACTCGCTGAAAAAGGCAGAGAATAGAAGGATGGGTGAGGAAGAGTGGAAAAGTTTTACAGAACACTGGAGAGACGGAGGAAAATAAAATCCTGCCATCGTTGTTTACATTGGACTCGCCAAATTATGGAGTGTGTGTGTGTGTGTATGTGTGTTCCATTGTCTTCCACATGAGCTACATGCAGTGCACCACAGTCAGAAAATCATTGAAAATGATGTTGTTCATCAAAGTATTGATTGCATCAAAATAATTTGGATCATTCTGAATTTGAACGTGGCAAATGTTTACTTTCTTTGGTAGGTAAAATACAGAGAAAAGGGAACATTATTTTCAGGCATGGATAGGGTAAATCTAGTTTACTTCACATTCACTTTAAAAATTAAATGGAATGCAGAACTACAATTTGACAGTAACCATTGTGAAGATAGCTAAGACCAAACAAAAGATGTGAGCCATAATTGAGATTATTCTGTAAATGACTAGATCAGTACATCTGAATGGTCATTCATGCAGCACCAACTGCTGCTCTGGCCCGGCAACATATACATCCAAACAGCAGAGAGATCCATCCTCTTTAACATGTGGGGACAGCTGGACACTTACTTTAGGCAGAGTGCTAATTCAAATCAAACATGTTTATCAAGGAAGAGACACAAAGACAAATTGCATACTAAAGAAGTCATGGGCTTCACTAAAACCGCTTGTTTAAAAACCATGATGCATGCATGCACACACACACACACACACAGACACACACGCCCTGGGGACAGGTGCTTTATGACCTTAGGGAGATTATTAATGTGTGTATCGACCTTCACCATGTAGTGAACTTCCTGCTCTCCCAGTCAGTCCAGGAACCTGCCTCAACACAACAATACAATAACTGGACTGTAACCTTTACACAAACCCAACCTTACACTTTACTCCCCCACCTTATCACTGGTCAACCATGCCCAAACACCAAGCACTCCCGCCCCCTCCCTACAGCACTCCCGCCCCCTCCCTGTTACCTCCCTCTCTCCCTTCAGAATGAATGACTCTTATCTCTCTCCAAGGGAGAGACCTTGTACACTACATCTTTCCCCTTAAACCTTAACCAGTATAGAACTATGGCACTGCTGCACTAGCAGTAAAGCCATGTTGTGGAGTATCCCACATACATGTGAACTTGGGGATACCAAGGAAAATCACATTCCCAGGGCCTTTTAGACATGGGAAGAATTTGCACATTCTACTGTGTGACTCAATGCTACACAGACGCACACACACACACACACACACACACACACACACACACACACACACACACACACACACACACACACACACACACACACACACACACACACACACACACACACACACACACACACACACACACACACACACACACACACACACACACACACACACACACGCACACACACACGTTCAGTAAAGAACATCCAGTAAAGTGGAGCAGTAGTCTAAGAGAGTACATCTTGGTCTGCACCACTGAATTCCAAACAGCCCAGTGTTATGACAGAGGTTTACTGATGAATGCTCTTAAACTGGGGGGAGCACACACACACACACACACACACACACACACACACACACACACACACACACACACACACACACACACACACACACACACACACACACACACACACACACACACACACACACACACACACACACACACACACACACACACACACACACAGCCCACTGATATCTTCCTCCTTAATGCTGCATGGGTGTCCAGATGGGGCTCATCCCTGCCAGAGGACTTCATCTTCACTGTTTATTTCTCTTTATCTGGCCTTTGTTAAGGACTGCCTACCTCTATTAATAGACTGGGATAGCTACATGTGTTTAGAGAGAGAGATGTGTGTGTGTCTGCACGTGTGTGTGTGTGTGTGTGTGTGTGTGTGTGTGTGTGTGTGTGTGTGTGTGTGTGTGTGTGTGTGTGTGTGTGTGTGTGTGTGTGTGTGTGTGTGTGTGTGTGTGTGTGTGTGTGTGTGTGTGTGTGTGTGTGTGTGTGTGTGTGACCATTGGCCTGTCTCAGAGTTGACTGAACTTGCTGACCTGTGCAGGTGTGCCTCTCCTCTCCTCAGCCCCGTCCTGCCTGGTCCAGACATCTGTTTGTACACATGAAGAGTTACTGTCAGCCACAGCAGGATGTTTAGTGTCTGGAAGTGTGTGTATGTGCACATATTTTTGTGTGTTTGTAAGTATGTGTGTGTGTGTGTCTGTCTGGTCTGTGTGTTGAGGACCAGCCAACCAAGATAATGTTTTGATGTTTCCATCTTTTGTCCCCTTTGTGTCGTAGGAGTCATATGGTCAACTAGGAGGAGTAGTGTGAATTGATTGAAGTTGATGATGTTTCTACCATCATAATGGCTCAAGAGGGAAAAACACATTTGAAACTTAGAAAATGGTGGAACAATTTAATGGGGGGACATAATGAGGAGGAGTTGAGATTAATTTGATCATTGTCTTCCTCACATTCACATTTTCCACATTTACCGTTTGGCTCCTATGATGCCTGGTGGACGAATGCTGGGTGAGTAATCAGGGAGGGAGGGAGGGAGGGAGAGAGAGAGAGAGAGAGAGAGAGAGAGAGAGAGAGAGAGAGAGAGAGAGAGAGAGAGAGAGAGAGAGAGAGAGAGAGAGAGAGAGAGAGAGAGAGAGAGACAGAGAGAGAGAGAGAGAGAGAGCGGGAGAGAGAGAGCGGGAGAGAGAGAGAGAGAGAGAGAGAGAGAGAGAGAGAGAGAGAGAGAGAGAGAGGGAGAGAGAGAGAGAGAGAGAGAGAGAGAGAGAGAGAGAGAGAGAGAGAGAGAGAGAGAGAGAGAGAGAGAGAGAGAGAGAGAGAGAGAGAGAAACAGAATAAGTAGAGAGTGAGTTAGCTCCCTGGGCGTCCTCACTCCATGTGCGATCATTTGGGTTGATTTGGATTAATGCTTTAATTGGGAAACACACACAGACCGTGAACATATGCACCCCATAGCTCTGGAGCCGCAGCCAAGACAAACCCTCTTGCCGCGTCACACTGCCAGACCCCCACCCCAGAAACACAGGCACTTAGAGAAAAAGTCCTGTGTGAGAGACACAGGGGCGTAATGACAGTACAGACAGGCTGGCCTTCGTGGATGGAATCAGGATCATTATGGTGGCACTGCCAACCCACAGGTAAAATCACACACACACACTACCGTTTCAATTCACACAGATGCCCACTCACATATACATACACATGCATGGGCATGACCACATGCACACACATTCGCACCCACCATAGTCTTACAGAGGACCACAGCACCAGAGCAGCAAATCTGCACATCTGTTTTCACTGTGGTTTCTCAATGCCATTCTGACCCGCGCATACAAAAGGAATCCAGCTCTGATTTAATT
Source organism: Oncorhynchus gorbuscha (assembly GCF_021184085.1). NCBI lineage: Eukaryota > Metazoa > Chordata > Actinopteri > Salmoniformes > Salmonidae > Oncorhynchus > Oncorhynchus gorbuscha. The sequence continues at coordinate 22,881,240 of NC_060177.1, forward strand.
TACAGTTCCCTTAAATGACATTAGCTTGTTAAATGCATAACCCCTTAAATTTGGCAATTTCTATTAAATAATTTGTCTGTTTTCATTCCTGGGAACATGCCCAGTGGAAAAAAAGACAGTCGGCAGGGAGGCTGGAGGGGTCGAAAGTCAAACAAACATTTTATTTCCAAGATGGCCGCCAATATGGTTAGAGCCATATGGGGCTGTATGTGGCAAAGCCTCCTTTTTTGGCATGGCTGGTCCCTGTAGCTTCACACACTGGGGCCTATAAAAGTTTACAGCAAAGTTTACACATTCCCCATGGACCCGGCTGTAATTCTTTATGATACAGTCAAACTGCTGAGGAAGGATGTGCTGTCTGAGAGGCTGGCTACAGTCAGCTGTCTGTATCTACACTGAGTGCCCAAACATTAGGAACACCTTCTCTTTCCATGACATAGACTGACTGGGTGAATCCAGGTGAAAGCTATGATGCCTTTTTGATGTCACCTGTTACATCCACTTCAATCAGCATAGATGAAGGGGAGGAGACTGGTTGAAGAAGGATTTTTAAGCCTTGAGACAACTGAGACATGGATTGTGTATGTGTGCCATTCAGAGGGTGAGTAGGCAAGACAAAATATATAAGTGCCTTTGGTAGTTTGGTAGTAGATGCAGGTGGTATAGTAGTAGGAGTCAAACCGGCTTGAGTGTGTCAAGAAATGCAATGTTGCTGGGTTATTCACGCTCAACAGTTTCCTATGTGTATCCAGCCAACTTGACACAACTATAGGAAGCATTGGAGTTAACATGGGCCAGCATCCCTATGGAACGCTTTTGACACCTTGTATTGAGGCTGTTCTGAGGGCAAAAGGGGGTGCAACTCAATATTAGATAGGTGTTCCTAATGTTTTTTACACTCAATATATATTAGGAGAGAATGGGGATTTATCTCCAGGTGTTTCAGTGCACCACAAGAGGTTGGGCTCGGCCAGTGAATTCTGATAGTAATTCCGTTAATGCAATTGCATGAACAAATCAAACAAATCAAATGGAATTGCTTTCTTGAAAGGTAAAATCCAACCAGAAATGTTGGTTATGTAAAGTGCCTTCAGAAAGAATTCACACCCCTTGACTTTTTCCACATTTTGTTGTGTTAAAGCCAGAATATGAAATGTATTAAATTGAGATTGAGTGTCATTGGCCTACACACAATACCTCATAACCTGTTGAGTGTAGGGGGCAGTATTTTGATGTTTGGATGAAAAACGTACCCAAATGAAACTTCCTATTTCTCAGGCCCAGAATCTAGAATATGCATATATTCTAGATTAGGATAGAAAACACTCGAAAGTTTCCAAAATTGTCAAAATATTGACTATGAGAATAAGCTCTCTGTTCCATAGCCTGCCTTCTCTCCATTTAAAGGGATATCAACCAGATTCCTTTTCCTATGGCTTCCCCATGGTGTGAACAGTCTTTAGGCATAGTTTCAGGCTTTTATTTTGAAAAATGAGCGAGAAAGATCACATCGCGTCTGTGGATGGCTGGGTGCCAGCAGTGTTTTGCATGCGCAACAACTTGGAGCAGACATTTTATCTCTCTATCCTATTGAAGAAGCTACAGTCCCTGTTGAAATATCATCAATTCTATATTGTAAAAACAACCTGAGGATTGATTATAAAAATTTGACATGTTTCTACAAACTTTACGGATACTATTTGTATTTCTCTTCTGCCCGGTCTTGACCGCTCGAGTCTGTGTATTTCTGAACATAACGCGCCAACCAAATAGAGGTATCCCTTACTTCAAAGGCAATTATAGTCAATGAACTAATCACTGATCATAATCTTGATGGGATTGGCCTGCCTGAAACATGGCTTAAGCCTGATGAATTTACTGTGTTAAATGAGGCCTCACCTCCTGGCTACACTAGTGACCATATCCCCCGTGCATCCCTCAAAGGCGGAGGTGTTGCTAACATTTACGATAGCAAATTTCAATTTACAAAAAAAAATGACGTTTTCGTCTTTTGAGCTTCTAGTCATGAAATCTATGCAGCCTACTCAATCACTTTTTATAGCTACTGTTTACAGGCCTCCTGGGCCATATACAGCGTTCCTCACTGAGTTCCCTGAATTCCTATCGGACCTTGTAGTCATAGCAGATAATATTCTAATCTTTGGTGACTTTAATATTCACATGGTAAAGTCCACAGACCCACTCCAAAAGGCTTTCGGAGCCATTATCGACTCAGTGGGTTTTGTCCAACATGTCTCTGGACCCACTCACTGTCACAGTCATACTCTGGACCTAGTTTTGTCCCATGGAATAAATGTTGTGGATCTTAATGTTTTTCCTCATAATCCTGGACTATCGGACCACCATTTTATTATGTTTGCAATTGCAACAAATAATCTACTCAGACCCCAACCAAGGACCATCAAAAGTCGTGCTATAAATTCACAGACAACACAAAGATTCCTTGATGTCCTTCCAGATGCCCTCTGTCTACCCAAGGATGCCAGAGGACAAAAATCAGTCAACCACTTAACTGAGGGACTCAATTTAACCTTGCGCAATACCCTAGATGCAGTTGCACCCCTAAAAACTAAAAACATTTCTCATAAGAAACTAGCTCCCTGGTACACAGAAAATACCCGAGCTCTGAAGCAAGCTTCCAGAAAATTGGAACGGAAATGGCGCCACACCAAACTGGAAGTCTTCCGACTAGCTTGGAAAGATAGTACCGTGCAGTACCGAAGAGCCCTTATTGCTGCTCGATCATCCTATTTTTCTAACTTAATTGAGGAAAATAAGAACAATCCGTAATTTCTTTTTGATAATGTCGCAAAAAGTTGGATGGGGCCACAGTGTCTCCTGACCCCCTCCTGTCTCAGCCTCCAGTATTTATGCTGCAGTAGTTTATGTGTCGGGGGGATAGGGTCAGTTTGTTATATCTGGAGTACTTCTCCTGTCCTAATCGGTGTCCTGTGTGAATCTAAGTGTGCGTTCTCTAATTCTCTCCTTCTCTCTTTCTTTCTCTCTCTCGGAGGACCTGAGCCCTAGGACCATGCCCCAGGACTACCTGACATGATGACTCCTTGCTGTCCCCAGTCCACATGGCCGTGCTGCTGCTCCAGTTTCAACTGTTCTGCCTTATTATTATTCGACCATGCTGGTCATTTCTGAACATTTGAACATCTTGGCCATAGTCTGTTATAATCTCCACCTGGCACAGCCAGAAGAGGACTGGCCACCCCACATATGCTCTCTCTAATTCTCTTTCTTTCTCTCTCTCGGAGGACCTGAGCCCTAGGACCTTGCCCCAGGACTACCTGACATGATGACTCCTTGCTGTCCCCAGTCCACATGGCCGTGCTGCTGCTCCAGTTTCAACTGTTCTGCCTTATTATTATTCGACCATGCTGGTCATTTCTGAACATTTGAAAATCTTGGCCATAGTCTGTTATAATCTCTACCCGGCACAGCCAGAAGAGGACTGGCCACCCCACATAGCCTGGTCCCTCTCTAGGTTTCTTCCTAGGTTTTGGCCTTTCTAGGGAGTTTTTTTCTAGCCACAGTGCTTCTATACCTGCATTGCTTGCTGTTTGGGGTTTTAGGCTGGGTTTCTGTACAGCACTTTGAGATAGCAGCTGATGTACGAAGGGCTATATAAATACATTTGATTTGATATAAAATAATCTTTATGGAACAAAAGGAACATTTATTGTGTAACTATGAGTCTCGTGAGTGCAAACATCCAAAGATCATCAAAGGTAAGCGATTCATTTTATTGCTTTTCTGACTTTCGTGACCAATCTACTTGGCTGCTAGCTGTTTGTAATATTTTGTCTACTGAGGGAGATGCCCTTACATAAACGCTAGGTATGCTTTCGCCGGAAAGCTTTATTGAAATCTGACACGCCAGGTGGATTAACAACAAGCTAATCTGTGCTATATTGCACTTGTGATATAATGAAAATTAAATATTTTTTGTCATTTAATTTGAATTTGGCGCTCTGCAATTCAGCGGATGTTGACGAAAATGATCCCGGTAACGGGAAGGGTGCATCAAGAAGATAATGGACTTTTGTTTTTAGAAATGTTGACAAATTCAAAATCTGAAATGTCTTGAGTCTATAAGTATTCAACCCCTTTGTTATGGCTAGCGTAAAGAAGTTAAGGAGTAATAAGTGCTTATTTTCCACCATAATTTGCAAATAAATTCATAAAAAATCCTTGCAATGTGATTTTCTGGATTTTTTTTCTTATTTTGTCTGTCATAGTTGAAGTGTACCTATGATGAAAATGACAGGCCTCATCTTTTTAAGTGGGAGAACTTGCACAATTGATGGCTGACTAAATACTTTTTTGCCCCACTGTACATATACAACATGTGAAGACACAAGGGAATGACTCTGACACACACCCTTCTATAATCCTATGTTGTCCACACAGACAGACACACACCCACACACACACACCACACTCTTCATCGTTGTCCCTGGTCGCTAGAGCCCCATGGTGCCCATAAAGAGAGGGGCAGTAAAAGGTTAAACGATTAGATGGGAAGTTGGGGGCCTGTCTCTCTAAGTGCATCTAAAGCGTTACCTCTGTGGCCACTCATGACCAGGCTGGCCTTTCTCTCTTTTACTACAGGCTGCTTTACTATGTTTGACAGCCAAGCAGTAAGACCACCTGATGCTTTTGTTTCTCAGACTTTCTCTCACCACCCATAGGTTTGTAAAATGGTTGAAAAGGTTTGGGGGCCTGTTAAGTTCTGAACAGAGGGGCAAGGTTTTGTTTAAAGCAGGTGACTCTGCACCGACACACACACACGTTCACTCGCACTCGGAGACAATCGTGAGAACGCTGTGTAATGTGATGACAAATAAGGGTGTGTTTCCTCTGCTACGCTGCCCATATGAGTCAGAGACCCTAGAGGACTGTGTCCATGTGTGCCCCTTATCACCTTTATCATACCTGTCAATAACAGAGTTCACACATACTGTACACACACTCCTCTCTCTCCATGCAAACACACACACACACACACACACACACACCTGATAAAACCTCATACAGTGTGACAAACAGGAGACAGAGAGAGAGTCAGGTGTCAAGGCCTGAACCACAGAGCAACAGGCCAAGAAATCAGACTTTGTGGACGGTCATTAATACAACAAAGTCTGGGCTTTGGAAGTGACCACAGCATCCAGACTCCACAGCCCTGTACGGTTTCACTCCACAGCCCTGTACGGTTTCACTCCACAGCCCTGTACGGTTTCACTCCACAGCCCTGTACGGTTTCACTCCACAGCCCTGTACGGTTTCACTCCACAGCCCTGTACGGTTTCACTCCACAGCCCTGTACGGTTCCCCTCCACAGCCCTGTACGGTTTCACTCCACAGCCATGTACGGTTTCACTCCACAGCCCTGTACGGTTTCACTCCACAGCCATGTACGGTTTCACTCCACAGCCATGTACGGTTTCACTCCACAGCCATGTACGGTTTCACTCCACAGCCCTGTACGGTTCCCCTCCACAGCCCTGTACGGTTTCACTCCACAGCCATGTACGGTTTCACTCCACAGCCATGTACGGTTTCACTCCACAGCCATGTACGGTTTCACTCCACAGCCCTGTACGGTTTCACTCCACAGCCCTGTACGGTTTCACTCCACAGCCCTGTACGGTTTCACTCCACAGCCCTGTACGGTTCCCCTCCACAGCCCTGTACGGTTTCACTCCACAGCCCTGTACGGTTTCACATGCACACACACATACCTCTCAGTCAGCTGGGCTGTCCCACACACATGCAGACTCACACACACACATGCACACACACACACGCATGCACGCGCACACACACACACACACATAGATCCTCTCCTAACCTAACCTGAGTTCATGTAGTAGTTCTGTCATATCAGACATGAATGGAAACCAACAGCACAACAAACACATCAAAGGAAAGGAGGAATCAAAAAAGTGGCAGCAACGGTTTGAGAGCCAGTAAGGAGTTCATGGAGCAAAGACCTTGAGATGATTATTATACACAATGAAACACTCTACGGACTCTGGATCTGTTGTAGGAGATCAGGGTCCCCTATCAAAACAGCTTGAGGGTGTTCAATTTGGGGAGGGAGGGAGGGAGGGAGGGAGGGAGGGAGGGAGGGAGGGAGGGAGGGAGGGAGGGAGGGAGGGAGGGAGGGAGGGAGAGAGTCTCTGACAACTTCATGACAGTTTAATGGCTGCCCTTCTCTCCTACAGTGTCACCACTTCTCTCCACACAACTACAGTAAGCCATGTCTACTACCCTTAGTTCCCTCTGAGGGGAACGTAGGTGAGCCCACCCCGAACCTCACTGTAGCACTTTCTGGGGCTGGGCTTTGAGGTTTGGGACCAACACCACTTCAGAAGTGTACAAATATAGCATACCATTCCATGCCTTGTTAGAGGGAATGTTTACAACACCTCTGAAACCAGACAGATTTGGAATAATCACAATATGGGGAAATGACCACCTCTTTCTAAGCTCCTGTCCTCAGCAGCAACACATCCAATATCTGAAATAATTTACTCTAGGTTTGTTTAGTTTTCCTGGCTGGGCTTGGGGCCAAGGGCATGCCTGTTGTTCCAGTGGAGCGGCTAGCACTGTCTGATTATGGCCATCATTAACTTAATTATGTGGCCTGTTCGCTCTGAGTTCCGCCGTAATGGATTGACTTGGAGGATGAGGGGAAATATACAGCTAGAGAGCAGAGTCGGCGTTGAAGTTTCACCGTCTGTACGTCTCTCTGTCTGTCCGTCTCTCTGTCTCTCTGCCTGTGTGTCTGTCCTCTGTGGTCAGCAGCAGTGTCCCCCTCATCCACCAGAGAGAGGAGACAGAGAGGAGGCCCCTAAGTGTAAACAGTCTAGTGGACCAAATTACAGGTGTCAAAAAGTTGCAGACGGAGGCGGTTAGTCTGTGCCCATTTCCTCTCCTAAAAATATGCTAACCCGACGTCTTGAATGCCCGCTGTGGTGTCAATGGCAGCTTGATTAATGATCAACACGTTAAGTACAGGAACAAATCCACCCTCACCTTATATAACTTAAGTCAACGCATAGGCATTGGTAGATCACAAAAGTCCACATATTAACAGAAAAAAAAGGCAATCCCTTTACATACCATCAGGACTTTAAATAAAAAAGAACTAAATGCACAGTCAACCAGTCAAATCTCTTCTAGCGATATGAAAAACGTTTGAGGATATTGATCATGTGTTACCATGAGTCCGACTGCACTGAGAGTTTGTTACTGTATATTCCAATTGAATGTCTGTATTTACGTACTGTATGTGTAGGTCCTTTGAGAGGTTTATAGTAGAGCTAATCGGATAACTAAGGCAGGACGAGGAGCCACGAACTTAGAAACAGGTGTTTATCTTGTCAAAGCTGTTGTGAATAGTTGACCTTTAACCCCTGTTTCTGAGCCAAATGAGAAATATAAAGGAGAAGTAGGAGTAATAACAGTCAGTCTGCAGGGGTAAACACACAGGCCTTACAGTATATGAACGGCAATTATACACACAGGAAAGGTCAGGAAGAAGATGAGTCATTTCACAGGCATTTCCCAGAATGCTTCACTTCCCCTCTCCCGTGCCCTTCGACAGCCCTCATTGGAGAGTGGGAGAGAGGGAGAGTGGGAGATATGGTGGCTAGGAGCCCCTCTGTGTGGGGTCTGTCTGGCGTGTGTGTAGCCCTGGGGTCTGGTTATTGATTTTCAGGCATGAAACAAGAATATTGTCCAATGTTTACTCTGCTTGCCAAACCTCTCCCCACCCAGCCTCCTCCCTTTACACACCAGCCTCAGACACTTCAATTATACAAAAACATCTGACATAAATCCACACTCTATCCCTCTCTCCTACATGCCACATAACCTCCTACATACACTCAAACAAACACGCACACACACTCACACAAACACACACGCACACGCACACATGCACGCATGTACACACACACACACACTCACACGCACACACGCACGCATGTACACACACACACATATTGCCACAGGTAGCCTCTCACGTTAGTCAAGGAGAGGATTCATTTGGAGAGCAGGGAGGAATCCTGAAGCGTCAGGCTAATCAGGGCTGGTGTTCAGCATGCAAGTGAATACAGATGTGAGAACCAGACACACACTAGAAATAATACCATTGAGCCTCACCTTGAGCATAATTCCATCACACAATTCTAAAACAACACACGTATATACACACCTTCGTATACACACATTCATACCCATGTATATAAGCATGTAATCATACACACAGATACACACACCACCACAGCAGCCCAATGTCTACATAATAATCCATCATATTCTGCTTCTCTTTACGATGGGGGAGATCATTTAACACTGAAGCGACGGTTACTCCCTCATAAGAACCTCTTACAGGAACATGAAAGCAGCAAGAAGGAAGACAGGATGCTGCCACAACGCTCAAAGAACCTGCTGAAAAATGTGTGGCCGCTCCACACATACCAGGGGCCAGAAATAACACAGGTTGGCCTGGGAGGTGGGAGAAAATCCTTCATATTCATACTTCCACACACCTCACGCTGTGTGCGTGCGTGCGTGCGTGCGTGTGTGAGAGAGAGAGAGAGAGAGAGAGAGAGAGAGAGAGAGAGAGAGAGAGAGAGAGAGAGAGTCAGCCTGGCAAGCAGCTCACAGACTGCCAGCCTTCTCAGGCGTGACTGTAGTGAAGTAGTGTTGTATTGATCTAGTCACACACCACGGCCCACATCTCTCAGACTGGTCTAATTCACTCTGACACGGTGTGGTCATCAGACAGAGATTTAATGGTAGAATCAGGAAATTTCCAGAGAGCAGGACATTGAGTGAGATATCCTATAGCAAATAGGAATTCAATCATACCAACATAGCTTCTCATCATATCTGTCCACTTTTGTTTTCCTTTTTTCTAATCAAGAATGCAGGCATGTGTGCACACACACACTCCAAAATGTAAAAACAATCTCTTTTAGAAGCTGGGTGGTAAATTAGGCTCAGACAGAGAGTCTCTCTTCAGCGTTATCTCCTAGTTGTGGAGGATTGGGGAGAGCAGGGGCAGGCTAGGGTTGCTGTGGCCAGGGGGCTGAGGGGCAGATCTGGGGCTGGGCTGATAATGAGAGGGGGGGGGGGGGGGTCAGGGAGAGTTATGGAGATCTTAACACCCTTTGCCCCCAGGGTCATACTGAACTTCTGGTGGTCAGACACCACACACCACAGACCCTAGTGTGTGATTTATTGATTATATGATTCAGGACTGATTTGTTTATAATTCATCTATTTTACACGCTTTGAAAACAATATGCTATCTAGAACCTGAAATGGTTATCCTATGGGGACAGACGAATAACCCTTTTTAACCCTTTTTTCTAAGAGTGTATCATCCTCTGGGAAACAATTGTCACTGTTTTTCTCTGTTTACTGCCTTAGTCCTTGAATCAAAACAGACACAAGCTTAACTAGGCTGTATCCACTTTAGGGGTGGACATGTCATACACCCAGGAAGGGTGACTCTGGTAGGGGTCAGTAGACCATAGGCTCCCCCTAGGCCATGAGACCCACTGAGCACTCAGCCGTTGAAACCTGGCTGTAGCTCTGCAGGTTAGCTGGCAGGCTGGGTGGGTGGCTGGGTTGGTGGGTGGGAGGTGGTCAGAGAGTTATGGAGGTTTAACCTGGTGTGGTGGTGGTCAGACCTGAGGCTGTGATTTGTTAACATGCTCAGACAACAGACTGACCATACTCAGAGTAAATCACTCCCCTGGCACCAGTGACAAAAGTTAGGCCCTTAGTCCCCCAGTCCCTTCTTTAATCACTCTATTCACCTCTCTTCATCAACTTCAACTCTACCCATGCAAGCACACACACACACACACACACTACTCCAGCCAAGTCAAACAGGGCTGCACCATTGAGCATGTTTACCCTCCCACTCATGGATCTGAAGCTGTAGTAACTAAGACCTGGCTCTACCACCTCCCTCTCCTCCTCCAGACCAATGACCACACACACACACACACACATAAGTACCCATGCACGGACACACGCACGCTCACACACACACACAAACTCTCACACACACACACTCATCCAAATCCCAATTAAACCAACACCCCTGGTTCTCTCATCATTAGTCCATGGCTCCTCTGGGCCAACAACATCTCTCTGTGTGCCATTCAGAGAGAGAAGAGAAAGTCCTGAGGGGTTCCATGTTATTTTCCTTAAGGGCTAGCCAACCTCCTGTACAGTGAGACGTATTAGCAGAGCTGGGCCTAATTTGGACTGGCACAAAGAAAATAGGAAGAGTGTAACGTGTGTGAACACACGAGAGAGAAGAGGGTCAGTTTTACATGGTGAGGGAGGGTGAGGGAGCCAGGGTGAGGGAAGCATGGATTCTCTTACCATTACTATTCTAACTCTAGGCAGACTATGAAAATTGATGAAAAGATCAATTGGAGGAGATTAATTAGCCATTTGATCCTTCTGAGATTGATTTAATGACCTGTTTAACACTGAAACAAATATTGTCTGCACTTAAAATAGAAGCGATGTGTTCAAGAACAGAGCTTCTCTGTCATAATGGCTTTGATTTAACTTGTAAAGCATCTACACAATAAAGAAGAGTAGCGATGCAGAATAAAATCCTACATAGAAAGTCTCGCACAACAAAGGGATGAAAACAGAATTCCACTGCTAAAGACTCCCAGCCGAAGTTCATCAATGTTTCCTTGGCGACTGATACATAACACCGCAAACAAAACATAAGCAGGACTTGTTTTCTTCGTGTGTGTGTGCACGTGTGTGTGAACGTGTGTTCGTGTGTGTGTGTGTGTGTGTGTGTGTGTGTGTGTGTGTGTGTGTGTGTGTGTGTGTGTGTGTGTGTGTGTGTGTGTGTGTGTGTGTGTGTGTGTGTGTGTGTGTGTGTGTGTGTGTGTGTGCATGTGTGTGTGAGCATGTGTGTGTGTGTGAGCATGTGTGTGTGTGTGAGCGTGTGTTCGTGTGTGTGTGTGTGTGTGTGTGTGTGTGTGTGTGTGTGTGTGTGTGTGTGTGTGCGTGCGTGCGTGCGTGCGTGCGTGCGTGCGTGCGTGCGTGCGTGCGTGCGTGCGTGTGTGTGTGAGCGTATGTGCATGTGTGTATGCAAGCGTGTGCGTGTGTGTGTGTCTGTGTGCGTACGTGAGTGTGTTCGTATGTCTCCCATTATGGGTGGACTTTGACAAGAGAAAAACCCTGACTGCTTTCCATTGCTTTATTTATTTTTCTAACTTTCATCTGCAGGCCACTTCCAATCTGCCTTACCAGGCAAACCTCTTCTGTCAGTCCCAGAGGTGTCATTAAGGATGGATCCCCATGTTTCACCAGACACATGAAAGGGCCTCTGGCTGTCTGACTGACTGTCTATGTTGTTGTCTCTGTCTGACTGACTGTCTATGTTGTTGTCTCTGTCTGACTGTCTGACTGACTCTCTATGTTGTTGTCTCTGTCTGACTGACTCTCTATGTTGTTGTCTCTGTCTGACTGACTGTCTATGTCGTTGTCTCTGTCTGACTGTCTAACTGACTGTCTATGTTGTTGTCTCTCTCTGACTGTCTATGTTGTTGTCTCTGTGTGACTCATATTGTCCCACTCAATTTGAGCTGAAATTTCCCCATTCAATAGATACAGGATAACACACACACACGCTCACACACACACACACACACACACACACACACACACACACACACACACACACACACACACACACACACACACACACACACACACGCTCACGCTCACACACACGCACACACACACACACACACACACACACACACACACACACACACACACACACACACACACACACACACACACACACACACACACACACACACACACACACACACACACAGAGATAATGACATCAGAGACAGAGAGGTATGAACACTCATGTTGACTATGCTGCAGTATAAGTTCCTGTGTGTTGCTTACAGAGCCAGCTGATTCATGTTTTAGCCTTACCCTCTCTCTGTGTCTGTGTCTGTGTGTGAGTCACAGTTTACAATGTGCTGCCAGCAGCGGTCTGCTGGCCTGGTTAGTGGGCCTGCCTGTGTTTCAATGGGGTACAGTAGGCTGGGCTGGGGGTATAGGGCAGATCAAAATAACAGGCTAACTACAGAAAGGATCACTTTCCAGCACAACATGCTCCAAGTCACCTGAGGATAACACACAATCACCCATACTGGAGATTCTCTTCAACAAGGTCTTTCATCCGTCTTCATCAGATCAGCTTGCTCTCAACATTCATCCGCACAATACCTATGTGAGAGGTGTAGACTGTTATGTATGGCTGTGTTGTTGTTATGGTATTTTAACTAGCTGTCATTAACTGGGTTCTAACACAGACAGCACAAAGCAACTGGAGCCTTCTGTATTTCTACATCCTTGAGCGTTAGTAGGCTACTATTTACTCAGTATTAGAGGCCAGAATGATAAATTAAGTAAAAAGGGAACTCCACTCATATCTGATTCGAGATAGCGGCCTGAAGGGCCTCCTGTGTTTATCCCAACTCTAATGATTTCTCCTGATGCTAAAACGTTTTCTAATGAAGCTGATCCACTTAACCAAGAAGAGCAAACAGTTCAGGTCTCCACTATAGACCTTGTTCAGATTCTATTTTCCCCCTACACGCTACAACACCAATAAATGTCCAAATCCTGCCATAATAAATAACTACAGTGTAAACACTGATCCGCTCTACGTTCCCCTCTCCTGAGGAGAAATTCACCAGAAGCAGACGTTTAAAGTGTGTTTGAATTCCTGTGCTTTCCGTGACCTTTTTGGACTGCGAAGAAAGGAGTTCTACTAAGGTAGTGGAATCCAACCCCTCACTGACCACGTGTCCTGAGATGTCTGCAGCCACAGGTCGTTTATGATCATCGTACATCACACTGCATTAATGTGGGAACAGGATGCACAGCCAAGTCTTCATACTGTTTAAAAGGAGGGAAGGGTTTGTAGCTCTACTCCGTTCAGTAAGATACGTATTAGGGACTATAGGCTGCAGATGTCTACTGGTGTGAGAGGGCAGAAGGTCAATACCTTAGACAGGTCCTAGTGGTAATAGAGTTCATGTAAACATGGGACCACCAGAATGTTTCATTAGTGTTGAATTTATTCCAGCCTATGTTTATCTTATAGCCCAAACACATTTGCGGAAAGACAGGGAATTTATCGTCAGATCCCTAAGTGTCTCTTTCCCCCAGTTAGACAAAAATACTAGAGAACGAGGGGGAAGCCAGGGACCACTGACGTGCAATTCCATTAAATTAGACATGTAAAAAAAGACACTTTGCACGCACACACATCCTGGGAAACGCCTGTGGTGGTATTTTAAAACATATACATGTATGTTATCGTATTCACCTATTTTCTGTTATTTTGTTTTGCTTGCTCGGAGTTCACAAAATACAAACCTAAACTTAAATGAACAATAATTCATATTCAAATGAGTAAATACCTGTAAATGATTCACTTTATTTAGTACACATACTGTACATAAAAAAGGCCAATACTTTGAGGGAATGCATTAATGCTATCTACAATTCCGTATCACCAATGTCTTTTTATGAAACCAACTCCTAGTCTGCCTGCCCACCAGCACTCTTCCCCACCTGTGGTACTTCAATATATCACTCATTATAGTGTTTTGGAATTAGCAACAATATTCTTTACCTCTTATCCCAGATGTTCATCCTCAACACCCTCCTCTCTCATTGGCTTGTTAAAAGCCATGTGAAGCCGTGCTTAAGCAGTGTGTTGCACCTACACTGACGATCCTACATGAAACATCTGCCACTTGACTGATTCCTGAATCAAATTGGCCATAGCAACAGAACGAGCTGGTGCTTTTAAAAGAGCCATTTTGTCCTAATACATGTCCCATTACCGGATGGCCATTCATCAAATGAACCCTGCCTCCAGAAGAGAAACCTGGCAGGGACCTCCTGAATAGTGCCACAGTGCTCTCTCTGCTTTCTCACTGTCTCCCGTCAGGACACACTCAGCATGTCCGCTATGGCACCACTGTTTACCTCTGGGGTATACAGACAGACGTAGGCCAGCCGGACAGGCAGAGCTTCAGGCCATAGCTGCCAACCTGGGTGAGAACAGGAGACCCAGGCTGCTGCCTCACAGGATATGGAGGGGTTTTTCCTATTTTCCTGTATAATATGTTGTAAACATTCCCTTGGGGAAAATAAAGTTTTAAGATTACTAAAATAGATTAAAATGACAAGTGAAATAAAGAGCTACCATTATGGGGCAGTATTCCCTGTTGTTACTGTATGGATATAATATGTGATCGTGGTTGCATTTCTCTTCTCTCACAGAGACCCAAGTGTAGCCATAAACTCAGTGGTGGACAGACACACAGATTTTCTGGGTCACTAAGGTCCACTGTGGAAAAGAATACAAATATAAACACACTGTCTCACACACACACACACATTCAAAAAACACAAATCTATGTTTTTTTACAGGACTCAAAAAAATAAACACTTTTCCCAAGTCTTTAATTATAATGAACTGTGGTGAGCCTGATTACTTAATAATATGGTGATAAACACAACTATCAATCAAACCGCCTGACAACCCTTAGAATTCAGGAGAGACTGTCCAAAATAAAAGCTGCCGACTCTCTCATTGTGGCAGTGTGTGTGTGTGTGTGTGTGTGTGTGTGTGTGTGTGTGTGTGTGTGTGTGTGTGTGTGTGTGTGTGTGTGTGTGTGTGTGTGTGTGTGTGTGTGTGTGTGTGTGTGTGTGTGTGTGTGTGTGTGTGTGTGTGTGTGTGTGTGTGTGTGTGTGTGTGTGTGTGTGTGTGAGAGGTGGAGACACTGGTCAGTGGTGATGTTCTCCTCTCCAATATAAGGATGAAAGTAAGTAACGGAGGATGAATTGTCAGCTCAAAGCACATATTTATTTACAGAGTAAAACTAACAAGGGCACTTGCTCAAAAACAACAATTGTGCAATCACACAAGCCCACGGTGTCGAAGGCTACAGCGTGATGGTAGGCCAGGACATTGTATTTTAATCACAGGCGTTGGCCACAGTTCCATACTCATTCCAGTTTCAAGTTCAAGATAAAAAAAACAATGTATTTGGGAGTGCAGCGATTTCTCCTCTAAAGCGTATAACAAGGGATCTTCCAGATATAATCTGTATCTGGGAGAGTCAGAAATCTATTGCAATAAATTATTATTACACAGAAAAATCACATCATTTATGATTGTTGCATGAGACAGAGAAAGGAAATTACTTAATCTCTCCTAATTTCATTGGGCATAGCAAAAAACTGGAACGACTGCTACACAGTCAGCAGAAAATGATGACAAAAATAATACATGTTCGGAATATTACACAGTGATAGCAAAAACAAGCTGTACCTACATACTACAGTACACGGATCATTTCACTCAATGAGTGAATCAGACAATGAATCAGATTTCAATTACAGAATTACACTATTAATCTCATACCTTATGTTTTCATACAGTGCGCTATATTGTAGACATGGCTGATCTGTAGCTAGTCTCCCTACAGTAGTGAATAGGTTAAATAAACCCAGTGTAACGGTACAAGAGGTCAGTCACAGTGAGATGAATCAGGGCTCTGCTCTAATACTGCTGCTATTCTCTCTCACTTTGACACTTTTAGAAGACCGTGCCTTATTTCCTTCCTTGCGTGACTCCAGAAGGTAAACACACTGCTGGAGTGACTCATTACAATTCCTCACGTCGATGACCTGATAAAAACGCAGGCCGGGACCAGGGGTCAACTAGGAGGATTATGAGACATTACAAGGTACAGTATGTCTCTCCAACCCCAAGTCGTGTTCTGGGCCCTGACACCCTCTGTTCTCCGAGGAATTCATGGCTTCTTATAGGCAAACCCGCATGCCTGCCCACTCCAGCCTACAGAGAGATAGAGAGGAAAACAGAACATTAGAAAAACATACATTTGAGGTGATGGATCACCCTCTTCGCCAGGCCACTTCGGTGAAACAGACAGAATGCTGTCCTGATGAGCGTGTATCTCTTTTCTGCCCAGAGCCCCGGGGCCTGACGAGAGAGAGGTAGCAGCCGGAGGCGAGGTGGGGCGTCTCTGGGCTCGGGTTCGACCGTCTGCGTGGCGTAAATGAGCTTCATCCTGTTTCATGTAGTGGTGAATTGATTTACGAGTAGTGAAAAGCCTGTTTACCACCGCCTGCCAAGTTGCCTTTTCAGGCGATTGGCACTTTTGTAAAAAGGGATCTGGGAGAAAGGCCTGATCAGCACTTTGCCCTCTGCTAAGCCCAGTGTTAGAGGGAGAGGAGATGGAGATGGTAGTGGAGGGGTCGTAGTGTTGGTGGGGGGAGCAACTTCCCTTCAAAGGCCCCTATCTGAAAAAGGGCCAAACACAATCTAGCATCAATCTCTGTGCTGTCACCCTGCACTCTGCTGCCTTTCCAGCACCATTGTTATAGAGCAGACCAACGGAAAGAGGCCGGGAGCAGGTGGAAATAAAAAGCCCTTTGACGACTGGAGGGGAAAGATTCCTCCTGAGATCCTCACGACATTTACACAAGCCCCAGGGAGCAGGGACTGGCTGTCCACGCCAGTCTGGATACACACACACCGATTCATAGGCCTGGACAAACACACACACTCTGACAGATATACTTGTACTGTCCAATTTCAGCCGCAAAACCTGTCTGCTTCACACTTTTCAACACCGTCTGGTCTACTGCTCTCAACCAAAGTATTCATCACTTACTGTTGCAGGGTGTTGCTTAGTATCACGTGTTACTAAGTAAAGTTATATTTCAGACCTTCAGTTAACTGGATATACTCAGAATCATTCTGACATGCCTGTGCTGTGCCAAAATATTTACCACATTGTCTTTGCTGTGGTGAGAGGGAACAGTCTTTTAGAATGTACGTAGGATACCCCACACTGCTGCACAGATTCTTGCAGGTCTTTCAGTAGCAGTGGTCTAAGAGCTCCCAGTCTTCCACGTGGTCTCAGTGACCTCTCTGGAGACCATGACAGTATATACTGTTTATTCCTCACAGATACAGTGGAAGGCACTTTGTTGTGGGCAGAAATTAGAGACTGGGAAGTCCTCTTCATGAAAGTAGTGGTATAACACTCATCCAAATTACTTCACTCAGGGTAAATTAAAGATGTACATTTTAGCAGAATGTGTCTCTCCCCCTGACTCCCCTTTTCTGACTCAAACATCCCAATGCATCCCTCTCTCATCCCAATGCATCCCTCTCTCATCCCAATGCATCCCTCTCACCTCACCTCTCTCTCTTTCTTGCGTATCCCCCTCTCTTCTGTTCCAGCTTCACCCTCCTCTCCCCTACCGCATCCTTCTCCTCCAATCGGGATCATGGGCTCAGACCTGGTGGGATCCCTGTCATATGATGCCAGTGAAGTGTGATGCTTCGCTGGGACCCCCCTCTGTTCAGGAAATGCTCTTGGCCTTTTTCCCCACCCTAGCCTTCCGCTGTGTTACCATTCCAAAGCATTTCTGACTGATTCCGACCACTGCTGGGCCATGGGTTCCCACAGACAAGGAGGATCTGCTCCCCAACTCAAACAGTAGAGTGGAGGCAGGGGTATCATGTTGTGGGCTGCCAAGCCTGTTTATGGCAGGCAGAATAGCGAGGCCTAAGCTTCTCAATAGACAATTACCATCCCCATTTAACCCACACTCCACAAACCACCTCCACATAGTTTCAATTTGTGGTTTGTATGTAGGTTGGTTCTGCTCTCAGGGCGGATTAAATATAGCCGAGGACCGTTACAGAGGAAAACCGTAAGGGACTGACTTGGATTCGGAACTTGCATTGCAGAACGACGTCTCCCATTGTTGTGCACTGTTTGGGAATTCTTAATAGCTTTTTCCGAAGCGGCTCACCACAGGAAAATCCCCCTTCAGAGTGGGAGAGAGAGAGAGATGGTGGTCTGTGAGTAAACACGCATATAAACACGCATCATATAAACCTGCTTACGCTCCAATCAAAGTCCCATCAGCAACTATCAAAGCCTCTGTAACTAACCTGTATCAGAGCTGGCTGTGGCCTGACTTCCCTCCCTCTCTCTGTTATGTCCTACTCTGACCATTTCTTCTGATTGAGTTCTCCCTGTTGATATATTCCCTGGCATCTGAAACAAACTTCCCTGGACTGGCCCTGTGTTGTGTGTGAGGCTGAGCGAAGGGAGACACCGAAGGAGGTTGCACACACAGTGACATTACCCATTCACTCTCTGCCCTGTGTGGGGCAGGCTGGGAGGCCTCCAGCAGCAATATAGTATAGAGCAGAGTAGAAGCATGCAGTGTAGACCAGTGCAGGACTAAGCAGGGCGGTGGTGAGAGGGGGAAATTGTCATCTCATAGCGGTTTCTCTGGTATTCCGCTGGAGGAGAGATTACAGCCATACTCAATCTTTTCGATCCGTACCTCTCAATTATCATTAGCACTGTCTGACAGACGCAATCCCCCGGTGGAGGTCTGGTTGTCATAGGAACTGTTGCCATCACTGGAAAACCCTCTCTCTCATCCATCACAGAGGGCTGAAATGGGAAAAAGAAGAGTTGTGTTGGTTATATGAGCAAACTTTCATTAAACTGTACATGATATAGATTTGATAAGAAGCAGGGTTGTGAATTATTCAAAGAAACAATAACATAAAAATGACAAGGAACACCTGATCATTAAGTAGGTCTATTGAAATTCAAGCCATATTTCAAATGTACTGAAATTCCTTTTTCAAGCTTTTATCGGGAGTTGTATAATTTGCTTTCATTTAAATGAACTAGTATAGGATAAGGGACGCTTGATAAATCCCAGTGTCGTTTCATACAGTCGAACTGTTCTGTGGCTCATCAAAGACATTAAAGAAAGGTGTGTATTACATTAGCTTGAGGGCTATTGAGGATTATTATCATTTAGTTCAATGATTATGTGCTTTTAGACTGATTTTAAATGACCAAAATGGTCTGTTATAGTGGATGAGTCAGAAGAGATGCAGCTCTGGTAGAAAACATGGGCATCAATAGGGGGTTATAGCTGAGAGGTAATCAGACATTAGGCAGCACTCTGGTTTGGTTCAGCGCTATTTAGCTCTAGGAATGGCACACTAAGTTAATAATAGTGTGCAGAAAATGATTGTCAGATGTCTCACTGTTAAACGTTCTTGATTAAAGCATGCAGCTACTGTCCTGACTTGGCAATATTGTAAGGAAGACATAAGTAGAAAATAAACATTTGAAAAAATATATGAAAAATGTTAAACATCAATAGGGACTATTGTACTTTAATTACTTGAGCAACTATATTCAGGTATAGTTTCCAGATCGAGAAACTGGAGATAAGCAAGAATTGACAAAAGCACTTGAAAATAAGTGCAATAATATACAAAACCCTGCCACAATGAAAACAAAATAAAACATTTTTGGTGTTTTTCTTTCTGTTTATAATAATGAGCCTCAAAAAGTCTCAAATTAAAAAAGAATAAGGACTGAATTGTTGTTTTAGTGACAATCTTCTTCCTTATGATAAATACATATTTGTTGTTTGTCTCCTTTTGTCCTATAAACATGCTGTCAGTCTGTTGCTAAAACGTTAATCGCAGATATTTGACATGTTGGAACATTTTCCTTCTCGCAATGACCACATTTGGACAGTTTTGAGTTTGTAAAACTTCTGGAACTGCCAACTCTTCAACACTCGTGTCTTTCAGTCATGTCAAATAATGTTGTGGTAGTGAAACCGAGCTTGTGTGATCACAAAATAAGCCAGAAGGAATTTTACATACGCCTTTATTCATATTTTTTTAATCCCTGAAAGCCGTATTTCCCTCTGAAGATACGGCTGTCAAAAATTATTCAAAGTTCAGAGGACATGAGCACTATGTTACGAATAGAATACGCAGTTGTAGCCTACTGAGAGGAATAAGTGGAGCGGCTTTCGGATTGACAATATCTCAGGGACGGTTGGGTGAGGGTTGTTGTTTGGTTGGAGCGCCAAGCTTTCCTGAGAAGCTCGGTGTTCTGACACAGCACCATCGCTGCGCGCACAAAATGACTCATCACTGTATTTGAGGTTTGCGGGTTCCCTATATTTAAGGATAACAATACAGAGTCTATTGTAGTTTAACAAGCATAAAAAGGAAATAAATTGCCAGTTTCAAATTAACCAAAACATTATGAGTATAAACAAACTGTGCGACTGAGTTCCAGGGGCTATTTAGAGAACGCATAGGGTGGTATATCTTAATGTAGCCTATTTTTTTTAATGTAAGAGTTCTTGTTTTGGTTTTGGTTTCTGTGTGATAATTAATCGAAATCCGTTTAATATTCCCTCTCATATTGATAATCATACGAATAGGCCTACCTAACTCACTCACACAAAACATAGGCTATAAACAAATACAGTTAACATGATTAGCTATCAATGTCGTGCAGAACAAACAATGTTAACGAGCTATAAAAAGATTATTAACTTTTCATTCTCATGCAGGTTCACCTGCAATGAATGGCAATTATTGTGTTTGATAAGATGTAATGTGACCTTGCATATTTAATTATCGCATTATAAATAGTTCGCTTTCTAAGAGACACTTCAGGTGAATGCAGTTGAAACGGTGAAATATACCTTGATAGGGGAAATGTCAGCATTGAACAGCGCATGACGGCGAATGAGTGTCCAAAACGAAATCCACAATCCAATGTTTCTCAATAAACAACAACAAATAGTCATGCCTACAGGATATAAGGCCACAAATACTGAATGAATGTATTTTCCATCTCTTGAATACTGCAGTTTCAATTACGTTTTGACTTCTAAAACGGGTCACACATTCTCCATTTCATGCGTCTGATCACAAAAACGATCAGTTAATTAAAGGCCCATTGTTCCAAGTTAATTATAATTAATGTTAGTAGCCTCAGTCAATGGTTCAAATAAATTGACAAATAGAGATTTCATATAAATCTGTAAATGCAAGATTTTTCAATAGGAGAATTTGCCCACACACCGAACACACAATGCAGTGCAACATGAGATTCTTGTTTTAGTTCGAGACATGAATGATCAATGGTCATGTCACACGTTGTAGTAGGCCACCATGGAGAATCCTCGTCTTGGACTCTTTTTGCATGTGAAGCTTTCTAAACAAAGAGATGGAGAGCAAGGCGAGGTGATAGGAATATGACTGAAGTGTGTCAGGCACGAGATGAATATGTGCCCAAGAGCGAAAATGGACCATTGAACTGAAAGGGTCTGTTGTGTGCCATGTGCTTATTGCCTCCCTAATTCGAATCAGAAAAAGTTACTGTTACTGAACCAGTAACAGCTTACTGTGGGATGCATTGCAAATAAAATAGGTCCTGCTCATAGGCTAAATGGCAAGCGTATCAGCAACGATATCTGAAAACCTTTATCACCGACACCTTCACTAAGAAGATAACGCTATGGAATTAACAGAAAGCTGAAATGGCCTGAAACATCCCACCCTCCACACCACGTTACTTCAAAGTGGAAATGTTGGTCATTTATTGTTGAGATGTTGATCAATGAGATTTCAACCTTTATTCGCCCCCTCAAAAAGACGGACGTTGGTTGATTTCCCAATGTGTTATCACTATGCTTTAATCCATCTAAAAGCACAACCAAATGAATGAAAACAAAACAATGAATGATTTTTGATTTCGTTGTCATCTAAATGTCGAGAGTTTGGGGCTATAAGGTTATATGTTCAGTAATATGACACAAAGATAGATAATTGGCTTTAAAGTTCTGAAACCTCATTGGTTTGAATGGTGTCAGCAATTGTTTTAAATCTAGTATTCTTTTGAACTTAACAACATGAATTGGGGTATTTAGAGTACTATACAGGTAGAGAACATTGAACAAGAACAAGGCTGAACAAGGCTGTGACAATAATTACATCTAGACAAAAATGCAGATAGAACCTCATCTTCCCAACCTCTCCATGTGTTATCACTGCACTTTCAACCACTTAAAAGCACAACAGTTCAAATGGGAATACAATGTCAGCTTTTTTGTACTTATACAACTGCTTCAATCATTATCAATGTGCTTCATCTAATAGCACAACCGAATGAGCTGGATTGTATTTGTATTACATTAAAAGTACATAGTGCAAGTGATCAATGCTGTTTCAGATTTTGCACAGATATTTATATTGTGAAGATCTCCACAGAGCTGGGATTTTGAACATGCTATGAACATGCTATGAACATGCACGCTTTCTATGATTACATAATGAGACTTTTATAGTTACAGTAACCTCAAAATGTGGCCATGGATGTGTTACTAATTTTAAGGTTGAATAAAAACTGTTACATTAGTTTGTAAGATGGCCTCCATTTTAGGCTATTTACTATATTACACAAGTCATATTGAATTGTGTTAGGTTGGCAAGCAACAAAATAAATGAGACATATCTAATGCTGGGATAGTTTCAACTGAGACACTGGCTTAATCATATTCTTTCACTTTATTTTTGGTTTAGTTGCAGATGTGAATTCAACATATATTTGTTAACAAGTTAATATGCTATTTACTGTATTGTAAAAGTGATATTGAATTGTGTTTGGTTGTCAACACAACCAAATGTCAACATTTGAAGGGTATGTATATTTTGTGCCACTGACTTAGTCTGACTAATTCCAGTTTGTCTACAAATTAATAATTATATGTTGGATTCATGACTCCATCTCTACCAAAAATCTAAGTTAAAGAATAGGACTAAATCAAATCAAAATTTCAATGCACTTTAATTAAAGCAGTTTGATTTAGTCCTATTCTTTAACTTAGTTTTTTTGGTTGAAATTGAGAAGTGAATCCAACATATTCATTATTAACTTCAAGATTCAATTTGATATCAACCAAAGCTTGAAATCCTAGGCCTATTTATTGTCTATTTTTAGTTGAACCCTGTGTTGAATTGAAACAATAGCTGTTGATGACTTCACAAATGCTATATAGGCCTAAATAGTCTCATTGATGATGTATGAGTATGGTTACATTTCATTTGCTCTAACTACCCTTCAGAATGACTTCAATAGCAACAGTTTATATATTTAGTTAATATATATCTCAATAGTCATTATCACTATAGCACATTGGTAGTAGTCAATGGAAAATATCAAAGCTAAGCTGGGCTTGGTTAAAACACTGGATGGGAGATATAATAGATCGCTGTAGACAGACCAACTCTCCTGTAGGAGGTGCTGCTCTAATAGATCGCTGTAGACAGATCAACTCTCCTGTAGGAGGTGCTGCTCTAATAGATCGCTGTAGACAGATCAACTCTCCTGTAGGAGGTGCTGCTCTAATAGATCGCTGTAGACAGATCAACTCTCCAGTAGGAGGTGCTGCTCTAATAGATCGCTGTAGACAGATCAACTCTCCTGTAGGAGGTGCTGCTCTAATAGATCGCTGTAGACAGATCAACTCTCCTGTAGGAGGTGCTGCTCTAATAGATCGCTGTAGACAGATCAACTCTCCAGTAGGAGATGCTGCTCTAATAGATCGCTGTAGACAGATCAACTCTCCTGTAGGAGGTGCTGCTCTAATAGACCGCTGTAGACAGATCAACTCTCCATTAGGAGATGCTGCTCTAATAGATCGCTGTAGACAGATCAACTCTCCTGTAGGAGGTGCTGCTCTAATAGATCGCTGTAGACAGATCAACTCTCCTGTAGGAGGTGCTGCTCTAATAGATCGCTGTAGACAGATCAACTCTCCAGTAGGAGGTGCTGCTCTAATAGATCGCTGTAGACAGATCAACTCTCCTGTAGGAGGTGCTGCTCTAATAGATCGCTGTAGACAGATCATCTCTCCTGTAGGAGGTGCTGCTCTAATAGATCGCTGTAGACAGATCAACTCTCCTGTAGGAGGTGCTGCTCTAATAGATCGCTGTAGACAGATCAACTCTCCTGTAGGAGGTGCTGCTCTAATAGATCGCTGTAGACAGATCAACTCTCCAGTAGGAGGTGCTGCTCTAATAGATCGCTGTAGACAGATCATCTCTCCTGTAGGAGGTGCTGCTCTAATAGATCGCTGTAGACAGATCAACTCTCCTGTAGGAGGTGCTGCTCTAATAGATCGCTGTAGACAGATCAACTCTCCAGTAGGAGGTGCTGCTCTAATAGATCGCTGTAGACAGATCATCTCTCCTGTAGGAGGTTCTGCTCTAATAGATCGCTGTAGACAGATCAACTCTCCAGTAGGAGGTGCTGCCCGGCCTATTGGTTTTTTTCTGATAGTGGATATAATGTTGAAGATTTGATGTTATTTCAAAAGGTACAAATTCAACATATTTTATAGAAGGTTTGTCTATGTTGAAAATTGGTTACCATGATGACAATTATGGTAACCCGTACCCCCTGTATATAGCCTCCTCATTGACTCCGTACCCCCTGTATATAGCCTCCACATTGACTCTGTACCGGTACCCCCTGTATATAGCCTCCTCATTGACTCGGTACCGGTACCCCCTGTATATAGCCTCCTCATTGACTCGGTACCAGTACCCCCTGTATATAGCCTCCACATTGACTCTGTACCGGTACCCCCTGTATATAGCCTCCACATTGACTCTGTACCGGTACCCCCTGTATATAGCCTCCACATTGACTCTGTACCGGTACCCCCTGTATATAGACTCCACATTGACTCTGTACCGGTACCCCCTGTATATAGACTCCACATTGACTCTGTACCGGTACCCCCTGTATATAGCCTCCACATTGACTCGGTACCGGTACCCCCTGTATATAGCCTCCTCATTGACTCGGTACCGGTACCCCCTGTATATAGCCTCCTCATTGACTCGGTACCGGTACCCCCTGTATATAGCCTCCACATTGACTCTATACCGGTACCCCCTGTATATAGCCTCCACATTGACTCTGTACCGGTACCCCCTGTATATAGCCTCCACATTGACTCTGTACCGGTACCCCCTGTATATAGACTCCACATTGACTCTGTACCGGTACCCCCTGTATATAGCCTCCACATTGACTCTGTACCGGTACCCCCTGTATATAGCCTCCACATTGACTCTGTACCGGTACCCCCTGTATATAGCCTCCTCATTGACTCTGTACCGGTACCCCCTGTATATAGCCTCCACATTGACTCTGTACCGGTACCCCTTGTATATAGACTCCACATTGACTCTGTACCGGTACCCCCTGTATATAGACTCCACATTGACTCTGTACCGGTACCCCCTGTATATAGCCTCCACATTGACTCTGTACCGGTACCCCCTGTATATAGCCTCCTCATTGACTCTGTACCGGTATCCCCTGTATATAGTCTCCACATTGACTCTGTACCGGTACCCCCTGTATATAGCCTCCACACTGACTCTGTACCGGTACCCCCTGTATATAGCCTCCACACTGACTCTGTACCGGTACCCCCTGTATATAGCCTTCTCATTGACTCTGTACCGGTACCCCCTGTATATAGCCTCCTCATTGACTCTGTACCAGTACCCCCTGTATATAGCCTCCTCATTGTTATGATAGTGTTACTTTTGATTCTTTTTTACTTTAGTTTATTTGGTAAATATTTGTTTAACTCTTCTTGAACTGCACTGTTGGTTAATTAAGGGCTTGTAAGTAAGCATTTCAAGGTAAGGTCTACCCTTCTTGTATTCGGTGCATGTGACATAAAGTTGATTTGAATTGTGTGGTTGAAATTTCACTCTCAAATCAACTGTTTATGTTCATGACTTTTTGCAAATCCAATGTATTTTCCAGGTAGATTCAACGTCACAATATGTTGACAAATGACTTTGAAACAAAGTTGACTCAACCAGTTTGTGCCCAGTGGGATATGGTGAATTCGTTTTCTTCATGATAGATGTGTGCGCGTCCTGTTGTAGCCTATATACCGTGGGTAGTGTCCTCGGTATCGTGGGACACTGGAGTTCCCGCGCCAACAGGACTCCCCTCTCCCTCGCCTTCACTCACACCCGCGCGCGCCTTGGAGGTCCAGCAGCGAGATCTTGCCAAGTAAATTAAAAAGTCGTAGAACGCGATTCTATAGTGCTGTTGATTGCATGAAAGGGTGGGGCCCCTCAACTATACCGTTCAGATCAATGTAGAGGCCCAATGAGCGCAATCAGCGGTCTGCTAGCAATTCAGTCCTTTCTCATTCACATAAACACCACTTGAACAAAAATATACACGGCCACCTACCGCGCCAGAGAAAGTGATGAGGGGGGTGCACACACCTCGACATTATACTGTTTTCAATTAAAACGACAACGCTAGATGGCCTAAGCGACGCATGAGACAGAGATATCTAGTTTCAGACCACTGGAAATGGAAATCTGCAGTAATGTATATACTGATGATGCATTGTTCCGAAAATAGCCAAGAGTGTAAAAGGGAATCAACATTGTTTGTGTTATTGGGACAATGACAGTTTAAACGTCCCCCAAAATTGCTTAAAATTCAACTTTACATTCATGTGTATATTTTATATTGTGTATTGGCCATTAAAGTAGATCAGAATATTACTGAAATGACAAATTGTTGTTGATATTACAACGATGTTCTTAAATTTGGCTAGTCATAAAACAAAGGGGGGGAGGAAACAAATGAGCATACCTTTGGTGATTTCGTTGTTGGATTTCAAATGGTACATTAACAAATAGGCTACACATGTGGGCACGGAAAGTGTGAATGAGTATTTTCATTGTAATGTATCAAGATATCTGCAATCGTTCTTAAAAAACGAAATACTTATAGGCCTTGGCCAAATGATGCATTGTATAATGATTGTTCCCAGCACATGCCTATTAAAACAAAGACAACATTTTCAATTGTTGAACTGTTTTCCATACAGTGCATTACAGCAACATAATGTGCATGTTATATGTACCCTCCACGTATCCTACTGGCATTGTACACGGGATGCTCCTGTACGTAATTAGGCTACATATGCGCTCAGTCAGGTAATACCGTTATGTGCATATTTTGTCAAAATATTGTCATAGAGAGGACTTTGTTGCCATGTTTCCCTTTAACTACTTCTTAAGAAATATATCAAATGTAAAAATAGGACAAAAGTATATATACCCATAGGCCTACATATTTTGACAATATGGATAGCCAGGTTTAACACATGTATTTGCCTTGGCATTCTCACGCGAAGGCCTGAGTTGCATAACATGCACAATATGTGTTTTATTATAAATATTACAAATATGTGTATTTATATCTTGTAAGATAGAATATGTTGGTTTCAGGATTTCAGAAAACAAATTTTACCAAACTATTATTTCCATTGTTGTTCAAATTGAGATACTGTATTCATTTAATAACCTTTATTTACTCAGAACTATTTTGAGAATGATATATCTACATTTAGCAGCACCTTCAGAAAGTATTCACACCTTCCCTTGTCCACATTTTTTTGTGTTACAGTCTGAATTTAAAATGGATTAAATATAGATTTTTTTGGTTTTGTTACTGGCCTATACACACACACACACACACACACACACACACACACACACACACACACACACACACACACACACACACACACACACACACACACACACACACACACACACACACACACACACACACACACACACACACACATCAAAGTGGAATTATGTTTTGGAAGTTTTTGGAAATTAACTAAACATGAAAAGCTGAATTGTCTAGAGTCAATAAGTATTCAACCCCTTTGTTTTGGCAAGCCTAAATAAGTGCATAAAAATATGCTTAACAAGTTGCATGGACTCTGTGTGCGATAATAGTGTGTTACAAGATTTTGACTACCTCATCGCTGAACCCCACAGATAGAATTATCTATAAGGTCCCTCAGTCAAGCAGTGAATTTCAAACACAGATTCAACTACAAAGACCAGGCAGGTTTTCCAATGACTTACAAAGAAGGGCACCTTTTGGTATATGGGTAAAAACATGGTGAAGTTAATAATTACACATTGGATGGTGTATTAATACACCCAGTCACTACAAAGACACAGGTGTCCTTCCTAACTCAGTTGCCGGAGAGGAAGGAAACCGCTCAGGGATTTCACCATGAGGCCAATGGTGACTTTAAAACAGTTATATAGTTTTATGGCTCTGACAGGAGAAAACTGAGGATGGATCAACAACATTGTAGTTATTTCACAATACTAACCTTAATGACAGAGTGAAAAGAAGGAAGCGTGTACAGAATAAAAATATTCCAAAAGATGCACCCTGTTTGCCACAAGGCACTAAACTAATACTGCAAAAAATGTGGCTAAGCAATTCAACTTTATGTCCGAAATACAGTGTTATGTTTAGGGAAAATCTAATACAACACTGAGTACCACTCTCCATATGTGCAAGCATAGTGGTGGCAGAATCATTTTATGGGTATGGTTGTCATCATTAAGGGACTGGGCAGTTTTTCAGGATAACAAAATACAGAATGGAGCTAAGCATTGGACACTAACCTAAAACACAAATCTACACTGGAGTTGCTAAACAAGACAGTGAATTGTTCCTGAGTGGCAAAGTTACAGTCTTGATATAGGGTTTTTCTTTATTATGGTTATTTTCTACATTGTTGAATAACAGTACAACATTAGACACACCTACTCATTCAAGGGTTTTTCTTTATTTTACTATATTTCCACATTGTAGAATAATGGTGAAGACATCAAAACTATGAAATAACACATACGGAATCATGTAGGAACAAATAGATTCAAATAGAGACTCTTCAAAGTAGCCACCCTTTGCCTTGATGACAGCTTTGCACACTCTTGGCATTCTCTCAACCAGCTTCATGATTTAGTCACCTGGAATGCATTTAAATAAACAGGTGTGCCTTGTTAAAAGTTCATTTGTGGAATGTTGTTCCTTCTTAATGCGTTGGAGCCAATCAATCAGTTGTGTTGTAACAAGGTAGGGATGGTATACAGAAGATAGCCCTATTTGGTAAAAGACCAAGTCCATATTATGGCAAGAACAGCTCAAATAAGCAAAGAGAAATTACACACCATCATTACTTTAAGACATGAAGAGCAGTCAATTTGGAACATTACAAGAACTTTGAACATTTCTTCAAGTGCAGACGCAAAAACCATCAAGCGCTATGATGAAACTGGCTCTCACGAGGACCACCAAAGGAAAGGAAGATCCAGAGTTACCTCTGCTGCAGATGATACATTAATTAGAATTAACAGCACCTCAGATTGCAGCCCAAATAAATTATTCACAGAGTTCAAGTAACAGACACATCTCAACATCAACTGTTCAGATGAGAATGTGTGAATCAGGCCTTCATGGTTGAATTGCTGCAAGGAAACCACTACTAAAGGAGAGTGATGGAGTGCTGCATCAGATGACCTGGCCTCCTCAATCACCTGACCTCAACCCAATTGAGATGGTTTGGGATGAGTTGGACCGTAGAGTGAAGGAAAAGCAGCCAAAGGGCTCAGCATATGTGGGAACTCCTTCAAGACTGTTGAAAAAACATTCCAGGTAAAGCTGTTTGAGAGAATGCCAAGAATGTGAAAACCTGTCAAGGCTATATATAGTAACCAGTCAATTTTGGACACACCTACTCATTCAAGTTTTTATTTTTATTTTTACTATTTTCTACATTGTAGAGTAATAGTGAAGACATCAATAATATGAAATAATACATATGGAATCATGTAATAACCCAATAAGTGTTAAACAAATCAAAATATATTTTAGATTCTTCAAAGTAGCCACCTTTTGCCTTGACAGCTTTGCACATTCTTGGCATTCTCTCAAACAGCTTTACCTGGAATGCTTTTTCAACAGTCTTGAAGGAGTTCCCACATATGCTGAGCACTTTGGCTGCTTTTCCTTCACTCTGCGGTCCAAAAAAAAATAAGTAAAAAAAAAAAATATATATATATATATATATATATATACATAGTACCAGTCAATTTTGGACACACCTACTCATTCAAGTTTATATATATTATACAAATGGTAGAATTATTCTTCCACTTTTTGACAGAGTATTTTGTGTAGATTGTTTACAAAACAAAAATACAATTACATCAATTTTAATCTAACTTTGTAATAACAAAATGTGGAAAAGGTCAAGGGGTGTGAATACTTTCTGAAGGCACTGTAATGACATTTGCATAGTACTAGCATTGTGGGCTTTACATTAGGTTATTTTGTGTGATCACGTTGGTTAATTGACCAAGATGCAAGAGCCCATAGCCCAGAAATGGGTCAAATAAGAGAAAGAACAGAATTGCAAAGCGTAATTGATATTCTGCAGTAAATCATTGAATAATATTTAGGCATGGCACAACTATACAATTTTTTTTTGAAGCATTATCCTATATTTAGCATCAAAACAAATTAATCTCTTGACTTTTAGAAAATGCTTTACTAAGTAAACAAAGCATAATTCCAAACCATGCACTCAAGGTTCTCTTCTAATATCCTGAGGCGTGCAAAAAAGCGACTTCAAGTGCATCCAGGTCCAATGAACTAGCGGCTCAAAGGTGAAGTTATACATTTGATCGATCAATCCGTCACAAAGCTCTCCAAACAACTCTGCTGCAGCCTTCTGGTGACCCTCTCCGTCTCCCCTCCAACACTGAAGCGGGTAACACACTGATTTCTCAGTGTCAAGACCGTCATTTCAGTTTCTAAACAAACTCAGGACTAATTTTGTTTATCAATTATATATTCCCAAATGGTCTATAAGACTAATTACAACAGTAGTTTGTTAAATGTCCAGTAGTCTACACAGTTTTTTTTAAATGGTCCCTTGATCAAAAACAATTAATTTATGTTCTGGTGTCTCGTTTTCCCATCACCAATTTTTCTGAATGGTAATGGCAGCTGCAAAAAATAAAACTAAAAATAAAGATTAAATAAATCATATTTATATCTAACAAAATATTGTTATCAGATTTGGCATTCAATGGTTGTGGTGGGTAAAACAGTGTGTGACATGCTGAGGTTTATCTCTTACAGCATTGTCGAGGAATCACCTCACAGTCACATTAACTAAAGAAAGTAGCAGTTCTAATGTATAATTGGGTGAGTCTTGGACAAGCTATGATACTTTATTTCATATAGCCTAAGGCTAATTCAAGGTTTAGGCTGAATTACAATCTCCCTCGCAGTGAATGCAAGACAAATAAAACTCTGAGTGTATCACTGTACAGTGCACAGCTTCCGCAGTATGCCTATCACCGTTGATTGAACTGTCCAGGCACAGAGTGTTGTAGTTGTACAACAAAAGTTGCTAAAATAAAGGCCATGTGTTTAAAATGTGTGTTTGGGTAAGTGCATGCTTATAAGACAGGGATCTTGGGATGGTATATCCTCGTCTTCGCTGAGATCTGTTGCAAAAGGGATATCTAATGTATATAATCTATATTCATAGTCATTTCGACATACAGACAAAAATGCAATACCACCCCCAATAATATAATGCATCATTACATCCATGTAAAAGAAAAAAGAAAATAGGCCTTTGGGTCAGATTTCGTCGATTGGATAACAATAAGACCATTTGGAGAGGCTCTCTGTTGAGACACGCATACATGCTGGGCTGGCCGAATGATGTGGAATTCCTCCACCTAAGTGGTCGAACATTCCTGAGGATGCAACGCTGTCAAATATTTCATTCGAGGACGTCATGGAAAAAGTACATGAAATAAACTAGGAGGGGCAAGTGGGAAGTGGTGACCTCGGATTGCCGTAAAATGACGACAAACACAATCCTACAACAGTGACATTACCAGAGTAAATATGTACCATTAGAGTTAACCCTTTCCTCAATATGTCCATGTAACATTTAGGCTCCATAACATGGGTAAGGCGGTAAAGCATGTTAACTAATAAACATATATTCCATAGAAGATAAATATGGCCAAAGGGACTTCAGCCAATGTTAGTTATGCAATGTACTATGGAAATAAATCAATAGAATTTAGAGGACACCATAAATCGTTTAAAACCACAGTAACAAAAATTTGACTGACGGAAAATCGTCTATAATATCAACTGAGAGTCCAGAGGGACCCTTAATAATTATGCGTAGCTGTCAACAGCTTTTTACTGAGGGGTTTAACAACGCGCCACTCATCGGCGCGTCCCCCTTCAAAGATCAATGGAGCAACTCGCGTCCCGCTAGTTTGGGTAAACATTTAGGGATCGATTAGCCGTGGACATTAGTTTTTCAAAGTGTATGTCAAAGACGAGTGGCGGGGTTAAAGTGTGTGAAAGGGCCATTCGGCGTGGGGACGGGCACGACGTGTTGAAACAAGGCGTGATTCTCGGAATGAAGTCATCAACGGTAATTAAATGCAGGGGGAAAGGGAGAATGCAAGCTCGCCTGCCCCCTCTCTCTGCGCGCTGGGTGGTCCGCTCCCCTGATAAATGCGTGGGCCTCATTCCAAGCAAGCGCCCTGTGTAGGACCGGTTAAAACAATACTACTACCTATATACATTTCTTTACTTAGGTTTCAAACTCAGCCGCAACAGCAAATTCCACCATTGTACCTCTCGCATTGCCCGTGTAGTTGACAACGGAGATTTGTATATGTTCTTATTTGCTTTACCCTTTGGCAAAAACGTCACAAAGGAGCCAAGCCAACAACGGCATTTACGGGTTTTTGTTGGAACACAGGCTGTCCTTCAAATACATGTTGGCCTGTACAGCTTCAGAACATCATCTTAAATAAATCATGTCATTTTAATGTGGCCTTAGTTTTCGAAGTTTGATCAAATGAGTAGGCCTAAATAGCCTACAATATCCTCTTGTAGACGCATATTTGTAGGACCACGACATTTATTTGTAGAATATAATTCCAAAGACATAAACAATCTTAGTCAAGAAAAAACAGTAGCCAGTATAGCCTACTTGTATGACCCCCAAAATGTATTATGACATTTTGTATTTACAATTTGCCAAAGTATCTGTGACTAATTTGCGTTATTGCATATCCAATATGTGCATTAATTACAAGATTTTAAAAGCATAAAATGATCTAACAACCCGGCAAACCAAAACAGCAGAACCACCGCGAGCCAGCCCGGGGAGTGAACCCGCGCATCAGGAGCGCCTGAGTGAGGGTTGAGGGGCTGAGGGCGAGTGCGCTCTCCGGGGAACAATGAACAGTCTACAATCAACAGATTTAGTCTATGGACCGGCGGCTCTCCACTACACATATACATATATCCTAGCGGTTCAAGGCTTAAATTAATGACCAGAAACTGGTCACATTTAGAATGGTGGATGAGGTACAATGAAGGCTTGAAGACCTAGTGTAAAAAGTGCTGCTCAAAAACAATACATTTTCTGAATGTACTTATTTTCTTATTCTAATTTTCCAAACGATAAGCCTGAAAATTATGTGCCTAAGACAGGTCTTCGAACTTTTCAAACAGGAAAATAAAGTAGACCTATGTGCTACATCGCTTAACTTTGTAACTCAGATGATATTTGTTACTATTTTTATATGACACTATATATAGTCTGGTTAGGCTGCCCACCACATTACAGTCAATTTATATTTTATCTTTATTTAAATAGGCAAGTCAGTTAAGAATAAAATCGTATTTTCAATGACGGCCTAGGAACAGTGGGTTAACTGCCTTGTTCAGGGGCATAATGACAGATTTTTACCTTGTCAGCTCGGGGATTCGATGTTGCATCCTTTCAACAAGTCCAACGCTCTAACCACTAGGCTACCTGTCGAAATGACTAATGAGACCATCATATGGTGTCCTATCTAATTCGCACTTCTAACTGCACAACAGGTCTAGTAAATCTCGATTGGAACTCAATTGAAAAGCCCCGCAGGCATATCGCTTTCTTGTTTTAACTGACAAAAGTTGAAAGTGACTTACCTTGATTCGAGCACCATTCTGAGGAGAGAGTGTTTGGTGGGCGTCGATCTAAAGTCCTCAGCCGAGTTTCAGTGCTCAATGTTCGGCTGGGCTCAGAGCTCTTTCCCTCAGTTCTCCTGTGTGAACATAATAATTATACATGATTGAAATCTCTTTCTGCATTTACGTTGAAAAGTCCTATCCATACACAAGGAGCTGTCTAAAACGGACATAATGCATCAGATTGAGTATGAGCTGATCTAGCGGGGCTTTTTGCTTGATTTTTTATTTAAAGAAGGCCAGGGAAAATGTTTACATTTTGCTGTATAAACATCCTGCCCATGTTCCCGTCTATCTTTTAAAGAAATCAGCTGCGTGGTCTTCGAATATGGGCATTTTCTTTCAAATAAGCGTATTTTAAGCAACATTTTAGACATACTTCACACTTTAGTAAGTCAAAGTCAGTGAAATGTGCTATGGGGAGGTTGACCTGCTGTATCTGACAAGTGGGAAACCAGTTTTATATATCACGGTGGTTGTGCATACAAGCGTAGTAAAAACATACATTTTCAAAAACACTCTAAGTAATATTGTCGTTGCGGAAATAAAGACTATTGAACTTTGCAAAGTTCTAGCATAGCCTGTAGGCTGTTGTATTAGGCTACCATTTACATTCTGAAAGATGTTCTAGTAGGCTATGTCCTATATTTGAAAATAATTCCTGTTTCACGCCATGCAATTAAAACATGATATTTTTCTGTTCAATAAAATGTAATTTTGAGTGTTAAGAAAGATCCACTTCTCTGATTCTGAGTTGGAAAAAAACTGAGCCCATACAAACTAAAGCCAGGCAGATGTGTGTGAGTGGGAGGGGACTGGGCGGGCCCGGTGCGCCAATGACGTCCTGGTGGTCAAGAGCTCGAGCTAGCAAGGCGCTGATGGCAACGGATAAGTAAAAGGCGAGCTCCTCCGGACGCACCGACAGAAGTTGAAGTAGCTCCTGTTTCTCCCCCATTTCAATTTGGACACTCGCTACGGGTTTCAGGGTTCACATTGGCTAAGGAATTTAGGCACCAAAAGGAAGAGCGCAATAACGCACGGTTTACAGAAATTCAGCTTTGCATTTGACCGTGCGTAGTTCAACAGCATTGAGGTTATTGGTAACCATCTTAAACTTTTCTTTGATTATTTATACGAAGTTTCTAGTACTACTTCAAAACGAAGACGTGGATATTTTTGTTAAACATTTTTGTCATTGCGCTGATAGTCTAACTAATGACGGCAGAGGTCCAGCAGCCCCCAGCGCAGACTCCTGCCCAGAGCAGCCCGATGTCTGCCCCGGAGAAGCCCCACGGACAGACCACTGTGATGGAGACCGCCTCCTCCACCACCAAAACCA
Source organism: Oncorhynchus gorbuscha (assembly GCF_021184085.1). Lineage (NCBI taxonomy): Eukaryota > Metazoa > Chordata > Actinopteri > Salmoniformes > Salmonidae > Oncorhynchus > Oncorhynchus gorbuscha. Next base: position 22,916,616 of record NC_060177.1, read on the forward strand.
AAAAGACCAACGCGGGGATCCGCCGTCCGGAGAAACCCCCATACTCTTACATTGCGCTGATAGTCATGGCTATCCAGAGCTCTCCCACCAAACGCCTGACGCTCAGTGAAATTTACCAGTTCCTCCAGAGCCGCTTCCCGTTTTTCAGAGGCTCTTACCAAGGATGGAAGAATTCCGTGCGTCACAACTTGTCCCTGAATGAGTGCTTCATAAAGCTGCCCAAGGGGCTCGGGCGGCCCGGGAAGGGCCACTACTGGACTATCGACCCAGCCAGTGAGTTCATGTTCGAGGAGGGATCCTTCCGCAGGAGGCCGCGGGGCTTCAGGCGTAAATGCCAGGCGTTGAAGCCCATGTACAGCATGATGAACGGCCTGGGATTCAACCACCTCCCCGAGTCCTATAACTTCCAGGGGAGCGGCGGGGGCCTGTCCTGTCCGCCCAACGGCTTGTCTCTGGACAGCGGGATTGGAATGATGAATGGACACTTGGCAGGCAACATGGAGGGGATGGGTCTGGCCGGGCACTCCATGTCCCACTTGTCGGCCAACAATGGACATTCCTACATGGGGAGCTGCACAGGATCCACGGGGGGCGAGTACCCCCACCACGACAATTCAGGCTCGCCCCTCCTCACCAGCGGGGGAGTGATGGAGCCGCATCCCGTCTACTCAAGCTCGGCCTGGGCTCAAGCGCCTTCATCCTCTCTGAATAACGGAGGTTCTTACATCAAGCAGCAGCCACTGTCTCCCTGCAACCCCGGGGCGAACCCGCTGCAGCCCAGTTTACCCACGCACTCTCTAGACCAGTATAATCTTCATCAGAACGGACACAGTAACACTGATTTGCAAGGTAAACTAACATCGCCAAATGATTACGCATGCCTTTTACAGTCAGTCATACCCAATAGCCTAAAATGTGTGCGAAATAAACACTAAGCCTAGGCTATAGCCCACTAATTGCTTTGAACCAAATCCAAAACTTCTAAAGTAAATTATAAACGAGGTGAAGAAAAATGAAAATATATAGGCATATAGAGAGAGCATCGTTTCACAGAAAGCAGATACAAACTTAACGAAGATTACATTACTGATATTGGCCAGCTACATGCAAAGGTCGTCACCTACTGCAATCAGTTCAGTAGGCAAAGATAGGGACTGGGCATGCTCAGTGCATTTGTTTTTACATAGGCCTACAACTCCAATATGCCACAGTTTTTGGCGGACAATATTGGTAGAAATAATGGTTCTGTTGTCTTGGAAATAAGGAAATGGACGCAAGAGACCATCGTCGAATTATCTAGCAAGGAGGTTAAGTAATTCAGTTTCCTGTCCTCATTTAACTGGCCAAGGAGTGGGACAACAGCGGGTTTAACCCTCACTATGTTTTCCTATATAAATTCCTGGAGGTGGTCGGCACGTCTTCTGGGACAAGTGTTGGTGCCAATCTAGAGACAAAAACAACAAGCGCGAGCCGGAGCCAGCCAACTCAAGCCCTCGAGGCACCCGGTCCTCCGGGATTTGCGTGCGAGCAGGCCACTGCCAATTAGAACTATCCCACCCTCGAGATCTCCAGACGGTTCTCTGCCTCAACAGTTCCCTACGACAGCTCCAAATCAGAGGGGTAGACAGACCGGGGTTTTCCCAAATTAAATGAAAGATTATCTACCCAAATTAAAATGAATTGTTCTTGAAAAGGCAATTTAGGATGAATTTATCCTCTTTAACAATATTCTGAAAAGATTTCGGCAATGCTAGTCCTACTTCAATCGACTTTTATATCATAGTATAATTATATTACAATATAGGTTAAATAATGCAATGCACAATATTACAATTCACCCTATAAATAACAAATTAGTCCAACACCAAAAAGCTCAGTAGTCACTTTTGAAAACTGTTTAAAAAAAAACTTTCTACAGATAAAAGGTAAATGTGTATTATTATGGTGATGGAAATGTAGGGCTATATGCAATCACCCAGTGGCAATACTAGTTTCTTAATTTTCCATGTACCCACAAATATGTATTTCTAACTAATTTGCTACCACCTTTTCTTAATTTAAAAGGCAACTCGCATATCTGAGCAATCATTTTTGCAGGTGCATGGTAAGTAACAGTTGGACAAGATGAAGGTAAAAGGACACCGCACGCTGCTCTTGATAGTTTCACTGATCTTTAATAAGCTTGCGTATCGGCCTCACGGCCTTCGTCAGAGCTTTTGAGTAAAAAAATAAATAAATACCACCCTTATGTAGACCTAGCCCCACCCACATCCGTTCCACGCATCGAAAGGTGATGGAGGCGAAGGAAAAACAAACAAGTGCTACCAAATATAAGAATGTGAATTTCATAAATATTCGAATAACGTATGTAAATAAGACTTATTAAACACGTTTAAAACCAATGACATAGACCTATCGAGCAAGTTTTCATAAATCATTGGGTACCTGTGAGGCCGGTACTTAAGATTATTAAAGATCCGTGATACTATCGAGAGCAGTGTCCTTTTCCCCTCATCTACCACATTTTCTTTAAAAAGCTGGCCTATATCCTTCTCGACTTGTGGTTCTTACTAGGCCATTCATAAAGATAACCATATTGTGTTTGCCAATTGACAGCAACAAATTCATATTGGGTTGACATGCTATATGGCATAATGCGAATTGAAATATTATTTACTCTTATATCTGTATTCTTAGGTATTCCACGGTACCATTCCCAGTCTCCCAGTATGTGTGACCGGAAGGAGTTCGTCTTCTCCTTCAACGCGATGACGTCCTCAACGATGCATTCGCCCAGCAGCAGTTCCTACTATCACCACCAACAGGTTGCCTACCAGGACATCAAGCCCTGCGTCATGTGACAGCCCTTACAGTGAATAACGGACATCACTGACTTGAGCCACTAAAGCCAAAGCGGCTGCAGGGCTGAGACGAGGGAGCAACCCAACCCTTGGAGGTAGGAGAAGGCAGGCCCTGGAGCACGCTGTAAGAGAAGCAACAGTAACGCCAGAGAACCCATAAACTAAACAACTTTTCACACAAAAAAAAGGATTTGGTACAGAGACATAAATACTGCAAATACAGATTGTTAAACTTCAATGTTTCTCTCTCAGAAACCAAAAATGGAGTGGAAATATCACAGAACAGCCTTGTGGTGTAGGCCTAAGCTGTGGGCTATTTTCAAGAAATGTCTGTGTGCCACACAAGAGGTAGAAGCAGAGACCGGTCGACACTCACCTTATGCATCTCAACCCCAGCTGCCGCTTGGTACTATAACTCTGCGGGCGGATGACTACCACTTGAGAATATTTTACAATGTACAATAATGTGTATTATTTTTGTTATGCATTCAAAAGATATACTGCGGGGACAATTTCATTGCTCATTTATCCGGGTTAGGCTACTCGGCTCCATCGAAATGATAGTTAGATTTTTATTTGATTTTCTGAGAAGTTTAAACTAAGCTATAGGCTACACCATGCATTAACATGTTTAAATCAACAACAACACGATCTGAATTAAGGAAGAATGAAGGCACTTTTTTTAAATAGCAAAGGGCAACTTCTTATTTATTCTGTGCATATTTTTAATTGTACACTTATAGCCACAATGTTGAAGTATGCTTTATTGGCAATATTTGCCATGACGCGTTCTTATTTGTTCTAAAACGGAAATTGAAGATATAGATGTAAGCACTGTTAGTTACATGTCTATTTAGGTGTATATATCCGTGTAGACACCCGTTATTTTTCAGCACTGTATAAATTGTAAATGATGTTATGCTGAGTATTGGCATACTGAGTGTCTTTAGATTAGTCTGTATATTACTACACACGATCTGTATACAATTAAACGTATTGGCATGCAGTTTAACTGGCTGAAACACCTATACAATTATTTCTGTTTCTATTTCTGTTTTTTTTTAGGGAAAATTACACATGCAGATACAGTTCCGTCTATTCCACTGTCTGGTGCAACAGGAAGGCCTTTTAAATATTTTTGGGGATGTTCTATTTTAGTTGTCTTCAAATTCAAAATCTATTCGTCATAAGTCCTTAATTAATTTAATCAACCAAATATTTTCATGTGAAAATAGGCCACATATTTAGGAATTGATTCAGGTTTAGACAAGAATAGGCCTAAAGGTGAACACAATTAATTAGTATAGGCTACATCCATTAGCCTAAGGACGCCCATGTTAAAGACATTAGCTAACACCACAATAGCCTATGGTTGGATATAAAATAAGACATATCTGTTGGATGTCGAAAACTCCTGTCCAATGTGTAACTGTGTAATCGGAGTGTATGTTGTAATTAACCCTTAACTAATCAAAGCCAGCAGTTACGGGGGATGGCGAATTCGCCTCCGATTCGGTTTCAAAGAGGGAGGAAAACGCGTGCCCACCGCCGGGAAACATTTATCCTTCTCTTATAAGGCACAACGGGCTCACAGACTGCCTTTTCTCAAATACAGCATTCTGGGTGTGAGGTTGTTTTTACTTGAATATATATAGGCTGTAGCAAGTATAGCCATTGCTAAATAACATTTAAACGGGAGTTTATTATTTTGTGTGGGTTATGTATTGTTTTCAACCTTGAGATTATGGGCTAATTCTCACTGATAAAACATGACATTATCTGGTTTGTTTGTTGCTGTAGATGCTTATATGCCGTTCCTACTTAGCGCTACATTGCATGACATCTGCCCCCCCCCCAAAATACATAGCAAATCACACAAGGATTAAGTCAGTAGAAAGACATTAAAATAATATAGGCCTAAGCATTTCTCGTGCATTATAAGACACCGTGGTTTTATTGCCATTGTATGAATCTAAAGGCTAGACTGCAGAAGACATTTACAATCTGAAATGCCATTTTCACATGAAAACATGTCGATGCAATCTTTCAATTTGTTACTTTGGAAATGTCATATTGGACAAAACGAACGCAGACTTGTTTCAGCACCGAATCCAACTTGAAATCTGTAGCTTCATTTGACTTAATTCCCAAATAACTTCCTTAATTACTAAGTGTCACAAGCTATAAAGAGCACTTCAACACTATACTAGAAATAGTTAAGTAAAACATATTCGAATGAAACAATACAACAAATGTTGCATTCACTATCAAAACGTTGACTATAATATTGAAATACTGCCTGTTCAAATGTACTGTTTAAACCATTAGTATAAGAAAATATTTAGGCCTACTCATTCTAGAAGTAGCCCTATTATATCAGTGTCTGGAAAAATACTTAAAATTGCAAAGGAACAAATTAAATGACACATTATATTCTGCATTTCAATAGTCACTTCAACTTGATGTTAGTGTTCCTCCTTTAATTAAAGTACCCAATTTAGTTGCACTATAACGTTTTTACCTACAAGGACAAATACAGTAATAACTAAACTTAATTGTTGTGGAAGTGAAGTATTGTTATAATAGCTTATTCTCAGTGACATTCTCACATTGGGCCCCATGCCTTGCTGTGTATATGTTGGCTTTTCTGTGTGAGGCTGTGTGCGACTATGTATGTATGTATGTATGTATGGAGCTGTGTTATCTCACAAGGTGGTGACCACTCTCTGAACTCCAGTGAAATTCCCTTGTATGAGCAGAGCACACAGGGGCAGCAGGCCCAGTCACTCCACACTGCAGCGGAGGGACCACACATTAGCATGCTGATGACGTGAGCCGGGGCGCAGCACCTCTACAGGGCTGAGATTTCTGCTGGGGCTCCACAGCTGTTCCCCGGCCTGGGCTGGATGACAGCTCCATAAAAAGCCTGCCTGCCTAGGTTCTGGTCTGGAGAGTGTGCTCGTCCCTCAGCCTGTCTAAACTACTCTAAACTGTAGGACACATCTTTGGCCAAGCATTAGCACAGCAGCTATAAGTCACTGTTTTGCCAACCAGATGCACACAGGTTGTCACAGGGTTAGGGCATTGCAGGTAGCTGCAGATAGAACCTCAAGCATTGGCTAAAGTAGGTTCACATAAGCCATTAGACATGTCATGCCAGCCATAATGTTTACTTGCTGGTTATACAACGTATCACTTCCAGAGGTACAGTGTCTTTAGCAATAGATAGGTCAGAGGTTAGCACATCCAGTATACTACAGCTAGTCCTCTTAACTCCTGCTCCCCACATACCACCCTCAGACTAATTGGACTTGTCAGGCCATCTGATAGGCTATACCATGTGTTATGCCATTAGCGAGAGGAGTGCTGGAAAACAGCCCAATACTGACAAGACAAACAAGGTCCCATGAGAGGATAGGACACTTGATGACACTTGATGAAGGGTTAACACACCAGCTCACCATCCATCTTGCTATACTATTTCCCTCATCTGTTTTAGCTTTAGGTTCATATTTTCCTCAGATTGTTCGTCAGTAGGATAACTTACAATAGGAACACACTGTACTGACAGACTAGCGGTGTGTACACAGGTCATCATTTGACAGTCATAGGTTGATCAGTCCTGGGTTTTGAGTTATAAAGAAGACAAAATGGTTAAAACTATGAACTCAAAGTATGGTTTATTTAGTACACAAAATATCCTGTGAATTCCGATGGCATTACATGTAGGGCATTAAACATTGCCCCTGCACAAAGAGACTAACAGGGAAACCTCCAACCTCTCCTTCCTTTGTGACTGACAGACAGGCCTGCCAGTGTGGATGAAACTTCTGTATAAGAACATTTCAAACGTAAATGGGGTTACGTGTTATCAATACCAACACTAAAAACCATAACGACAAACCAAACTCTGCTTAAGGCATTAAACATATTTTCACACTTCACATTGGTACAGTGAAGGTAGCATCCTTCCCTTTCATGAAACACAGCCTTTTCTTTCTGCTGGCTTGGCTTCTGTTACGGAGATGGACATAGAATCAGGCAGTTACTCGTTATGGTTGAGCTCCTGCTTGGGGGAATCTGCCTCTGGTTCACTCGTACTCTCTCTACTTTCTCTAGCTGTATTTTTGGGGCCTGTATTTGGTCTGGGCCTCCGGTTGCTTGGACCTGGCCTCCTGCCTCCCCTCTGGCTCTTGGCCAGCTCAGCCTGCAGGTCGTGGCCGTTCAGGGAGAGCCCCTCCAGGGCGGCCAGGGCCTGGTCTGCAGCCTGGGGGTCTAAGTAGTCCAGGAAGGCCCGGTGCTGAGCACCCTGCCACGTGAGACGGATGGGGGCTGCCTCCCTCTCCCGGAGAGCAGTCTTCAGCTCGCTGACACGCAGCCCGGCAGGGATGCCCCCCCAGGTACACTGTGGTCACAGTCAGGGGGGGCCTGCGCTCACGGGGCTCGCCACCTTCCTCCCTGCCCTCTTGCCTGACCCCATCCCTGTCCCCTTCTCTTCCCCTCCCCCTGGCCCCCTCCCGGCCTCCTCCTCTGCCTCTCCCCCTACTTCCATCTCTGCCCCCCTCACGGAAGCCCCCATTGCGGAATCCCCTGACCCTCCTACCCCCCTCTCTGCCTCCCTCCTGACCTCCCTCCCAGTCACCATCCCTACCCCCCTCTCTGTCCCCCTCCCTCCTCACTCTTGGTGGGCGTCGTCTGGGTTTCTGCTCAGTCTCCTCCCTGGACTCCCCGTTGGGGTCCCTCTCAGAGTCCTCTTGGGTGTTCCGCCTAGGCCTGCGCCTGGGCTCACGCCGGGGTCTATCACCCTCTGACCTGGGCTCTCTGTCCCTCCGGGGCTCCCTCCTGGCCCTCTCCCTGGGCTGCGGGGGGAGGGTGGGTCCCCAGGGTCACGTCCTTCCCTTGCTCCTCCTCCAAGGCCCGGAGCTTCTTCAGCACGGGGATCTTCTCCAGCATCTCAGCGTTCAGCTGCAGGTATACAACAGGACAGGCTCAGGACCACTAAGGTCATTTCACAGCAGAGCTGCTCAAGGTCAGCAAAGGCACTGGGTTAAGGGCAGCCCAGCTCTGGGTCATGCCAAGAAGAATGGGGTTTAGTAAAGTGATGGGGTATAAACAATCAAGAAAGCTGATGTTTGGTGCCTGCTCATGCTGTTCTAGGTGACCATGCAAATGTTCAGAGCATGGTAGGTAGCTTATGAACTACACCAAAATCCATGCATGACTAGACTACTCGACAAACCTCAAAGGGCACAACAACCAACACAACAGTACTCCATAACAACACATCCATGCTTACAGTACATGAATGCAGAGGAAACAGACTGACAGTCTTCAGGAGTGCTGATAACCTCTCTGACCGCATCATCTTTATTGTGGGGGGGATATTCCACTTCCCTAGTAAAGCTATATAAAGACAGCTCTCTGATTTCCCAGGGCAGAACGTGTCTGCTAAGGCTGTGATGGCAGCTGCGCCTGTACAGGATATAATGGTCTATTGTTTTTACCTTGGCCCCGGTGCCCTCTCTTTAACTGGGCCCTACACAGCCAGGCTGGCCCGGTGGAGAGGCCTTTGATGATCAGACATGGCCTTCCTGTCTACGAGGTCAGCATGGGTCCTCAGGACGGGCATGGCTGTCTTAAGGGACCCCAGAGGTAGCGTGTGTGTGTGTGTGTAATGGATATACTTGTACGGGAAGGTGAGCAAACAAAACTCAAGCAACACGGTTTGAGGTGCAGCCAAAAGTCACTGGAAAACTACAGAAGATGGGCGCAACTTTAGCCTCACTTTGAAAGCTGTTTTCTAGCTCAAATCATTGAGGTTTCAGCCACTCAGCAACATACAGCAACTAATAGCAGTCATATGAGTAAAACCAGCAGCTGTAGCTAGCAGCAGCAACAGTAGTTCGAACAACTGCATAGGCAATGGAATTAATCATATTGAGCGACAGTAAACTGGGTGAGATTTAGTGTTGTACCTTAGTCCAGATGATGCCCTGGGGCTTGGGGCGTTGGCAGTCTGTCTTGATGACTCTGGTCGGGGTGAGGATGTAGTCCACAGTGATGTCATGGCTCTCAATCAGATCCTCTGGGATGTCAACAACCTGCAGAAATACACAGACATCAAGCACAGATACACATGGCAAAATAATAGGAATCTGGAACATGAAGCAACATTTATTCAGGTTAAGACCAAACACAGTGTGTGACTTCATGTTGTGGGATAACAGGCTAACCTGGCAGTCATGGACGATGGTAACCACCACAGTGGATTCCGTCACAGCCCCCATGCAGAGCATCATGGCATACTCCATGTCAGCAAAGCCCTCTCCTTTACCTATCCGGTAACCTGAGGAGAAAGGAGAGATGAGAATAATCCTAACAGTATGGGTGTTGGTGCTGAGCTGGAACTTTCCTGGACCAGGGTAGGTGTCCACTGCCCATAGAGTTCTCTCTGCGGGCTCTCACCTTTCTCAGACACGGCCACAGAGCCAACCACCAGAAGATCCACCTGAACCTTGGAATCCAGACCCACAGGGACACTGAACTCCTTCACTCCCTGGTGAAGAAAGAAAGAAAAGAAAGAAAGAAGAAAAAAGTCAAAGAAAAAATTGAGAACAGGTGCACCAGATCACAAGAAACATAGGATTCAAACTTTTTACATTTGAAACCCGACACTCCAACTAGTCTGGGAACAAAGCATTTGGTCTTCTATGGTGGATTCACCAAGTTCTACAGAGTGACAGCATGTTCATGGGGATAATGAATGGGAAGTGGTGAATGAAGGAGGTAAAGTGAGATATTGAATCCATGTGCACTGGGGCTGGATGGAGTGGCATAGGTAGTGCGCCGTCGGGGTGGGTGTTGGGTGAGAAGTAGTGTTGAGCGATTAGTGCTTTTTGAGGTTGGTTCAGTTTATTACTACAACATTACCACAATTTTGGATTTAGGTTTTGATAATTAAAAAACAAACATGAAATGCCCTATGCATTATGTGCGTTGAATGCTGTAACAGAATACAACTAATAAAAGTCCCATGGTGTTAGTGACTGCTTATCACTTATTAACCAGCAGTTCACATGACTTTAATTACAATTTTTCAGTTGTGTATATTATATTCGATTACTTTATTATTTAATTCCAAGTCATCCTCTCATAGCCATAGAGCTGCTGACAATGATTTCTGTGAATATCATTATCTCAGTAAGTCTTCAAAGTCATTAAAGCACCAAGCAACTGCTCTCTATGTATCCCCTCTTGATCGCACAGTTCGGGCTGGATCTGATTCATCTCTAGAGAAACTACAACATCGCACAGTTCGTACTGGATCTGATTCATCTCTAGAGAAACTACAACATGGATCTGATTGATCTCTAGAGAAACTACAACATCGCACAGTTCGGGCTGGATCTGATTCATCTCTAGAGAAACTACAACATCGCACAGTTCGTACTGGATCTGATTCATCTCTAGAGAAACTACAACATCGCACAGTTCGGGCTGGATCTGATTCATCTCTAGAGAAACTACAACATCGCACAGTTCGTACTGGATCTGATTCATCTCTAGAGAAACTACAACATCGCACAGTTCGGGCTGGATCTGATTCATCTCTAGAGAAACTACAACATCGCACAGTTCGTACTGGATCTGATTCATCTCTAGAGAAACTACAACATCGCACAGTTCTCTAGAGAAACTACTGGATCTGATTCATCTCTAGAGAAACTACAACATCGCACAGTTCGTACTGGATCTGATTCATCTCTAGAGAAACTACAACATCGCACAGTTCGTACTGGATCTGATTCATCTCTAGAGAAACTACAACATCGCACAGTTCGTACTGGATCTGATTCATCTCTAGAGAAACTACAACATCGCACAGTTCGTACTGGATCTGATTCATCTCTAGGAAACTACAACATCGCACAGTTCGGGCTGGATCGGATTCATCTCTAGAGAAACTACAACATCGCACAGTTCGGGCTGGATCTGATTCATCTCTAGAGAAACTACAACATCGCACAGTTCGGGCTGGATCTGATTCATCTCTAGAGAAACTACAACATCGCACAGTTCGTACTGGATCTGATTCATCTCTAGAGAAACTACAACATCGCACAGTTCGGGCTGGATCTGGTTTATCTCTTGAGAAACTACAACATCGCACAGTTCGTACTGGATCTGATTCATCTCTAGAGAAACTACAACATCGCACAGTTCGGGCTGGATCTGGTTTATCTCTTGAGAAACTACAGCGCAATGAGCTCACAGAATATTTTTAAAAAGAACAAAATGGAATTCAAATAATTTAACTGGAGTCAATTACTTGCTTAAAAAAAAGAAAAAAAAGAACTGACATTTCATTTAATTACTCAGCACTAGTGAGAAGGGACTGACTCGCCTGCGAGGTGGAGCACACTCTCAGTTCTTCTTTGCTTGCTCCCTCAGGCGGGACAATCTTATTGAAGAGTCCTGTGCGAAGGCGAGGGGTCGGCACCAGCAGGGTTTTCCTCGCCTGGAAGCCAGAGGCCAGAGTTTAGTAAGATAAGAGAATATAAACCATAGACAGATGAGTAAAGGGCATCTAATACAAATAACCTAATTCCAGCACTCCATGGTTATGATCTGGTGATGAGACAACACTACTGAACCAATGGCCCAGGCCCATGGCGGCCTGTGACCCAGGGCTACCTGCAGCACGGCCAGCCTCGCCCCCTCCAGCGGCTTGTCAGGGTCCACTTTCACCTCGTCAGTCTCATTGAATACCTGCAGCTCCGACACCTTGGCGCAGGCAGTGTGGGCACCCTGGGGGCAGAGAGGGGGAGAGGGGGTAAGGAGAGAGGATGTGAGTGCACACTTACATCCAGGGTGATGTAGCGTGCCTGCTGCTGGGGTCGGTCTGGGTTCACTTTGATCGTCTGGCTGGACTTGAACTCCTGCAGGGCTGAGAGACGGTCACAGGCCGGGACCGCACCCTGACCGCATAGACAACCACATACAGCCAGACAAGCACGCATCCACACACACAAAGGACAAAGGATTCAAAAACATGTGTGCCACTGTTAACCTATTTTGACCAGTAGACTTGACTAAAATAGAGATTTTAAAACAGGTCAAAGACAAAGGAACTATGATAGCTACTAGCTTACAATATGACATACCTAATAATATGCAGTATTGACACTGACGTCATTTCCTGTCACAACTTGCAGACTTGTTTTCGAGTTGCTGTGCGTTTTGTTGCCAACCTATTTTGCTGCCTGACAACTTTACTTTTTAATTACCGTTTATATTTTTTCCCCCTCAACTTTTTCACTCCGGACGCTTTATCTGGATACGGTTCGTCAGGACCTCCAACAGCCGAAGCTAAGTAGTAAGATTAACATGATGCCTTCTAATTGCAGTCGCTGTACTCATAATATACAGGAGAACGATCGCCTTGCGGCGAGGATAGCTGTGCTGCAAGCCCAGCTTCAGACGCAATCGTTAGGCAAAGGTAATTTCAGTGTAGGAAAATATATATATATATATTTTTTTACCTTTATTTTACTAGGCAAGTCAGTTAAGAACAAATTCTTATTTTTAATGACGGCCTAGGAACAGTGGGTTAACTGCCTGTTCAGGGGCAGAACGACAGATTTGTACCTTGTCAGCTCGGGGATTCGAACTTGCAACCTTTCGGTTACTAGTCCAACACTCTAACCACTAGGCTACCCTGCCGCCCCGGATGAAACCGCGTCTGTGCAACCAGTAAGTACAGACAGTAGTATAAATCCCCTGGTACAGTCCCCGCAGCCGGACAACTTTCTCACGGTTTCTGGAAGGAAATGCTGTAGGAACGCTCAACAGGTTTTCTCCATTAAGCAGCGAGTCAGTGTCAGAGGCCGAGTCTTTACTGGTCTCTACTCCTCCCGTTACAGGGTCTGAGACGCCGAAGCTTCCCACCATTAGCTCTGTCAAATTGAAAACTCTAGTCATTGGCGACTCCATTACCCGCAGTATTAGACTTAAAACTAATCATCAAGCGATCATGTTTACCAGGGGGCAGGGCTACCGACATTAAGGCTAATCTGAAGATGGTGCTGGCTAAAGCTAAAACTGGCGAGTGTAGAGAGTATAGAGATATTGTTATCCACGTCGGCACCAACGATGTTAGGATGAAAGAGTCAGAGATCACCAAGCGCAACATAGCTTCTGCGTGTAAATCAGCCAGAAAGATGTGTCGGCATCGAGTAATTGTCTCTGGCCCCCTCCCAGTTAGGGGGAGTGATGAGCTCTATAGCAGAGTCTCACAACTCAATCGCTGGTTGAAAACTGTTTTCTGCCCCTCCCAAAAGATAGAATTTGTAGATAATTGGCCCTCTTTCTGGGACTCACCCACAAACAGGACCAAGCCTGACCTGCTGAGGAGTGACGGACTCCATCCTAGCTGGAGGGGTGCTCTCATATTATCTACCAACATAGACAGGGCTCTAACTCCTCTAGTTCCACAATGAAATAGGGTGCAGGCCAGGCAGCAGGCTGTTAGCCAGCCTGCCAGCATAGTGGAGTCTACCACTAGCACAGTCAGTGTAGTCAGCTCAGCTATCACCATTGAGACCGTGTCTGTGCCTCGACCTAGGTTGGGCAAAACTAAACATGGCGGTGTTCGTCTTACCAATCTCACTAGGATAAAGACCACCTCCATTCCTGTCATTATTGAAAGAGATCATGATACCTCACATCTCAAAATAGGGCTACTTTATGTTAGATCCCTTACTTCAAAGGCAATTATAGTCAATGAACTAATCACTGATCATAATCTTGATGTGATTGTCCTGACTGAAACATGGCTTAAGCCTGATGAATTTACTGTGTAAATGAGGCCTCACCTCCTGGCTACACTAGTGACTATATGCCCCGTGCATCCCGCAAAGGTGGAGGTGTTGCTAACATTTAGGATAGCAAATTTCAATTTACCCCCAAAAAATGATGTTTTCGTCTTTTGAGCTTCTAGTCATGAAATATATGCAGCCTACTCAATCACTTTTTATAGCTACTGTTTTACAGGCCTCCTGGGCCATATACAGCATTCCTCACTGAGTTCCCTGAATTCCTATCAGACCTTGTAGTCATAGCAGATAATATTCTAATCTTTGGTGACTTTAATATTCACATGGAAAAGTCCACAGACCCACTCCAAAAGGCTTTCGGAGCCATCATCGACTCAGTGGGTTTTGTCCAACATGTCTCTGGACCCACTCACTGTCACAGTCATACTCTGGACCTAGTTTTGTCCCATGGAATAAATGTTGTGGATCTTAATGTTTTTCCTCATAATCCTGGACTATCGGACCACCATTTTATTACGTTTGCAATTGCAACAAATAATCTGCTCAGACCCCAACCAAGGACCATCAAAAGTCGTGCTATAAATTTACAGACAACACAAAGATTCCTTGATGTCCTTCTAGATTCCATCTGTCTACCAAGGACGCCAGAGGACAAAAATCAGTTAACCACTTAACTGAGGAACTCAATTTAACCTTGCGCAATACCCTAGATGCAGTTGCACCCCTAAAAACTAAAAACATTTCTCATAAGAAACTAGCTCCCTGGTACACAGAAAATACCCGAGCTCTGAAGCAAGCTTCCAGAAAATTGGAACGGAAATGGCGCCACACCAAACTGGAAGTCTTCTGACTAGCTTGGAAAGACAGTACCGAAGAGCCCTTACTGCTGCTCGATCATCCTATTTTTCTAACTTAATTGAGGAAAATAAGAACAATCCGAAATTCCTTTTCGATACTGTTGTAAAGCTAACTAAAAAGCTGCATTCCCCAATAGAGGATGACTTTCACTTTAGCAGTAATAAATTCATGAACTTCTTTGAGGAAAAGATTGTGATTATTAGAAAGCAAATTACGGACTCCTCTTTAAATCTGCGTATTCCTTCAAAGCTCGGTTGTCCTGAGTCTGCACAACTCTGCCAGGACCTAGGATCAAGAGAGACGCTCAAGTGTTTTAGTACTATATCTCTTGACACAATGATGAAAATAATCATGGCCTCTAAACCTTCAAGCTGCATACTGGACCCTATTCCAACTAAACTACTGAAAGAGCTGCTTCCTGTGCTTGGCCCTCCTATGTTGAACATAATAAACGGCTCTCTATCCACCGGATGTGTACCAAACTCACTAAAAGTGGCAGGAATAAAGCCTCTCTTGAAAAAGCCAAACCGTGACCCAGAAAATATGAAAAACTAAAATCGGCCTATATAGAATCTTCCATTCCTCTCAAAAATGTTAGAAAAGGCTGTTGCGCAACTCACTGCCTTCCTGAAGACAAACAATGTATACGAAATGCTTCAGTCTGGTTTTAGACCCCATCATAGCACTGAGACGGCACTTGTGAAGGTGGTAAATGACATTTTAATGGCATCGGACCGAGGCTCTGCATCTGTCCTCGTGCTCCTAGACCTTAGTGTTGCTTTTGATACCATCGATCACCACATTCTTTTGGAGAGATTGGAAACCCAAATTGGTCTACACGGACAAGTTCTGGCCTGGTTTAGATCTTATCTGTCGGAAAGATATCAGTTTGTCTCTGTGAATGGTTTTTTTCTTTTGACAAATCAACTGTAAATTTCGGTGTTCCTCAAGGTTCCGTTTTAGGACCACTATTGTTTTCACTATATATTTTACCCCTTGGGGATGGTATTCGAAAACATAATGTTAACTTTCACTGCTATGCAGATGACACACAGCTGTACATTTCAATGAAACATGGTGAAGCCCCAAAATTGCCCTTGCGAGAAGCATGTGTTTCAGACATAAGGAAGTGGATGGCTGCAAACTTTCTACTTTTAAACTCTGACAAAACAGAGATGCTTGTTCTAGGTCTCAAGAAACAAAGAGATCTTCTGTTGAATCTGACAATTAATCTTAATGGTTGTACAGTCGTCTCAAATAAAACTGTGAAGGAACTCGGCGTTACTCTGGACCCTGATCTCTCTTTTGAAGAACATATCAAGACCATTTCAAGGACAGCTTTTTTCAATCTACGTAACATTGCAAAAATCAGAAACTTTGTCCAAAAATGATGCAGAAAAATTAATCCATGCTTTTGTCACTTCTAGGTTAGACTACTGCAATGTTCTACTTTCTGGCTACCCGGATAATGCACAAAATAAACTTCAGTTAGTGCTAAATACGGCTGCTAGAATCCTGACTAGAACCAAAAAATTTGATCATATTACTCCAGTGCTAGCCTCCCTACACTGGCTTCCTGTAAAAGCAAGGACAGATTTCAAGGATTTACTGCTAACCTACAAAGCATTACATGGGCTTGCTCCTACCTATCTCTCTGATTTGGTCCTGCCGTACATACCTACACGTACGCTACGGTCACAAGACGCAGGCCTCCTAATTGTCCCTAGAATTTCTAAGCAAACAGCTGGAGTCAGGGCTTTCTCCTATAGAGCACCATTTTTATGGAACGGTCTGCCTACCCATGTCAGAGACGCAAATTCGGTCTCAACCTTTAAGTCTTTACTGAAGACTCATCTCTTCAGTGGGTCATATGATTGAGTGTAGTCTGGTCCAGGAGTGGGAAGGTGCACGGAAAGGCTCTGGAGCAACAAACCGCCCTTGCCGTCTCTGCCTGGCCGGTTCCCTTCTTTCCACTGGGATTCTCTGCCTCTAACCCTATTACAGGGGCTGAGTCACTGGCTTACTGGGGCTCTCTCAAGTCCCTGGAAGGGGTGCGT
The DNA here is from genome assembly GCF_021184085.1 of Oncorhynchus gorbuscha. NCBI lineage: Eukaryota > Metazoa > Chordata > Actinopteri > Salmoniformes > Salmonidae > Oncorhynchus > Oncorhynchus gorbuscha. The sequence goes on from NC_060177.1 coordinate 22,933,227, forward strand.
CACCTGAGTGGGTTGATTCACTGATGTGGTCATCCTGTCTGGGTTGGCCCCCCCCCCTCGGGTTGTGCCATGGCAGAGATCTTTGTGGGCTATACTCAGCCTTGTCTCAGGATGGTAAGTTGGTGGTTGAAGATATCCCTCTAGTGGTGTGGGGGCTGTGCTTTGGCAAAGTGGGTGGGGTTATATCCTCCCTTTTTGGCCCTGTCCGGGGGTGTCCTCGGATGGGGCCACAGTGTCTCCTGACCCCTCCTGTCTCAGCCTCCAGTATTTATGCTGCAGTAGTTTGTGTCGGGGGGCTAGGGTCAGTTTGTTATATCTGGAGTACTTCTCCTGTCCTAATCGGTGTCCTGTGTGAATCTAAGTGTGCGTTCTCTAATTCTCTCCCTCTCTCTTTCTTTCCCTCTCTCGGAGGACCTGAGCCCTAGGACCATGCCCCAGGACTACCTGACATGATGACTCCTTGCTGTCTCCAGTCCACCTGGCCGTGCTGTTGCTCCAGTTTCAACTGTTCTGCCTTATTAGTATTCGACCATGCTTGTCATTTATGAACATTTGAACATCTTGGCCATGTTCTGTTATAATCTCCACCCGGCACAGGCAGAAGAGGACTGGCCACCCCACATAGCCTGGTTCCTCTAGGTTTCTTCCTAGGTTTTGGCCTTTCTAGGGAGTTTTTCCTTGCCACCGTGCTTCTACACCTGCATTGCTTGCTGTTTGGGGTTTTAGGCTGGGTTTCTGTACAGCACTTTGAGATATCAGCTGATGTACGAAGGGCTATATAAATACATTTGATTTTATTAATAAGGTAGTTAGGCTAGCTATAGCCTGAAGAACCCAAGTTTAATTGCATAGAATTCTACTTCGGCAGAAATGAGCATTTGGATCAGGAAAGCTTCCTCTCACAACTCTACATACCGGTTGGCTGTCTGGTTGGTCCTTTTCAGGTAGGAATGTGTGACAAAACATCTACAGAGTAGCAGTATCAACCTGACCTTCCGTGTGCTAGTCGTCTGTATATTGTTTGTATTTTCAATACTGATGCAATTTGCACGTAACAAAACACTTGTACAATATGGCAGAGCGTAACTAACGGCAAACACTTACAGATAATTGTGAGAAAACATGCTTTAGTTCACTGAAGGTATGGCAAATAGGTCTGGCAGCACAACCAATCAGAAAACATACTGAACATTTAGAAATTATGTGACTAAACAGAATTAAAAGGAGGAACTACACTATGAAACAAAAAAATGATAGTAAAAAGCTTTGAAGCACCTTAAACGAAAATTGGGGCAGAAAGGTACATTCGGCTCCATCCTTCATTGAATCAGATGGCTCATTCATCACAAAACCCACTGATATTGCCAACTTTTTTTCAGTGGCAAGATGAGCAAATGCTTCACATCCAAGTACAACTGACCAAATTATGAAAGACAAGCATTGGCGCCAGAAGAAATGGCAGCAGTTTTACTGGCGCCCAACCAATTGTGCTACGATGTGTTTTTTTCCACGTTATTTATAACTTATTTCTGCAACCGTATCTTACGGCAAAAAAAAGAGCTTCTGGACATCAGGACAGCGATCACTCACCTCGGATTAGATGAAGATTTTTTTCTTCAACAAGCAAGACATTCTCCAAACACCCAGCAGGGCCGACATCCACATTATTTGCAAGAGGAAGCGACGCAGGTACAGAGGACAAAGAGCCGGATGCCTGGTCAGGACCCGGAAAAGGCGAGTGGGAAAGCTGAGATTACAGTCAATACTACTCGCCAACGTGCAATCATTGGACAATAAACTAGACGAGGTACGATCACGAATATCCTACCAACGGGACAACAAATACTGTAATATCCTATGTTTCACGGAATCGTGGCTGAACGACGACATGGATATTCAGCTAGCGGGATATACGCTGCACCGGCATATACGCTGCACCGGCAAGATAGAACAGCACACTCCAGTAAGACGGGGGAGGGGTCTGTGTATATTTGTAAACAGCAGCTGGTGCACGAAATCCAAGGAAGTCTCTAGATTTTGCTCGCCTGAAGTAGCGTATATTGTGATAAATTGCAGGCCACACTACTTGCCTAGAGTTTTCAGCTATACTTGTTGTACTGTTTATTTACCACCACAGACAGATGCTGGCACTAAGACTGCTTATTTCCTTATACAGATGACTGAATGCAAACAGGAAACCACTCACCCAGAGGCGGCGCTCCTAGTGGCCAGAAACTTTAACGCAGGGAAACTTAAATCAGTTCTACCAAATTTCCAACAACATGTTAAACGTGCAACCAGAGGGGAAAAAATATATATATAACCTGTACTCCACACACAGAGACCATGGACAAAGCTCTCCCTCGCCCTCCATTTCGTAAATCCGAACACAACTCTATCCTCCTGATTCTTGCTTACAAGCTAAAAATTAAAGCAGGAAGCACCCATGACTCAGTCAATAAAAAAAGTGGTCAGATGAAGCAGATGCTAAACCACAGGACTGTTTTGCTATCACAGACTGGAACATGTTCCGGGATTCTTCCGATGGCCTTGAGGAGTACACCACATCAGTCACTGGCTTTATCAATAAGTGCATCGAGGATGTCGTCCCCACAGTCACTGTACGTACATCCCCCAAACAGAAGCCATGGATAACAGGCAACACTTGCACTGAGCTAAAGGGTAGAGCTGCCGCTTTCAAGGTGCGGGACTCTAACCCGGAAGCTTACAAGAAATCCTGCTATGCCCTACGACGAACCGCCAAACAGGCAAAGTGTCAATACAGGGCTAAGATTGAATCATACTACACCGGCTCCGACACTCGTCTTATGCTTGTAACGCCAGGGTAGTGGGTTCAATTCCCGGGACCACCCATACGTAGAATGTATGCACACATGACTGTAAGTCGCTTTGGATAAAAGCGTCCGCTAAATGGCATATATTATTATTATTATTATTATGTGGCAGGGCTTGCAAACTATTAGACTACAAAGGGAAGCACAGCCGCGAGCTGCCCAGTGACATGAGCCTACCAGACGAGCTAAATCACTTCTATGCTTGCTTCAAGGCAAGCAACACTTACTCATGCATGAGCGCATCAGCTGTTCCAGGTGACCGATTCCCAGGACGTGTGCTCCTGGCATGTGCTGACCAACTGGCAGGTGTCTTCACTGACATTTTCAACATGTCCCTGATTAAGTCTGTAATACCATCATGTTTCAAGCAGAACACCATAGCCCCTGTGCCCAAGAGCACAAAGGCAACCTGCCTAAATGACTACAGACCCGTAGTACTCACGTCTGTAGCCATGAAGTGCTTTGAAAGGTTGGTAATGGCTCACAACACCATTATCCCAGAAACCCTAGACCCACTCCAATTTGCATACCGTCCAAACAGATCCACAGATGATGCAATCTCTATTAGAGGTCGAGTGATTAGGATTTTTCAACGCCGATACCGATTATTGGAGGACCAAAAAAGCAGATTTTAACTTAATATAATACATCAACAAAATATATTTAGCCTCAAGTAAATAATGAAACATGTTCAATTTGGTTTAAGTAATGCAAAAACAAAGTGTTGGAGAAGTAAAAGTGCAATATGTGCTATGTAAGAAAGCTAACGTTTCAGTTCCTTGCTCAGAACATGACAACATATGAAAGCTAGTGGTTCCTTTTAACATGAGTCTTCAATATTCCCAGGTAAGACGTTTTATGTTGTAGTTATAGGAATTATAGGACTATTTCCCTCTATACCACTTGTATTTCATTAACCTTTGACTATTGGATGTTCTTATAGGCACTTTAGTATTGCCAGTGTAACAGTATAGCTTCCGTCCCTCTCCTCGCTCCTCCCTGGGCTCGAACCAGCAACACAACGACAACAGCCACCATCGAAGCAGCGTTACCCATGCAGAGCAAGGGCTCAGAGCGAGTGACATTTGAAATGCTATTAGTGTGCGCTAACTATCTAGCCATTTCACCAGCCTCATCTCGGGAGTTGACAGGCTTGAAGTCATAAACAGCGCAATGCTTAACGCACAACGAAGAGCTGCTGGCAAAATGCACAAAAGTGATGTTTGAATGAATGTTTACGCGTCTGCTTCTGCCTACCACCGCTCAGTCAGAAATTTAGAAACTTAGATACTTGTATGCTCAGTCAGATTATATGCAATGCAGGACACACTAGATAATATCTAGTAATATCATCAACCATGTGTAGTTAACTAGTGATTATGATTGATTGTTTTTTTATAAGATAAGATTAATGCTAACTAGCAACTTACCGTGGCTTACTGAATTCGCATAACATGCAGTCTCCTTGTGGAGTGCAAAGAGAGAGAGGCAGGTCGTTATTGCGTTGGACTAGTTAACTGTAAGGTTGCAAGATTGGATCCCCCGAGCTGACATGGTGAAAATCTGTCGTTCTGCCCCTGAACGAGGCACCGTTCCTAGGCCGCCATTGAAAATAAGAATGTGTTAACGGACTTGCCTAGTTAAATAAAGGTATATATAAAAAAATTGTTTAAAAGAAATAGGCGCCCAAAAATACAGATTTCCGATTGTTATGAAAACTTGAAATCGGCCCTAATTAATCGGTCATTCCGATTAATCAGTCGACCTCTAATCTCTATTGCACTCCACACTGCCCTTTCCCACCTGGACAAAAGGAACACTTACGTGAGAATGCTATTCATTGACGACAGCTCAGCGTTCAACACCATAGTACCCTCAAAGCTCATCACTAAACTAAGGATCCTGGGACTAAACACCTCCCTCTGTAACTGGATCCTGGACTTCCTGACGGGTCGACCCCAGGTGGTGAGGGTAGGTAGCAACACATCTGTCTCACTGATCCTCAACACTGGCGCTCCCCAGGGGTGCGTGCTCAGTCCCCTCCTGTACTCCCTGTTCACCCACGACTGCATGGCCAGGCACGACTCCAACACTATCATTAAGTTTGCAGACGACACAACAGTGGTAGGTCTGATCACCGACAACGACAAGAAAGCCAAAAGGGAGGAAGTCAGAGACCTGGCCAGGTGGTGCCAGAATAACAACCTATTCCTCAACGTAACCAAGATTTATGAGATTATTGTGGACTACAGGAAAAGGAGGACCGAGCACGCCCCCATTCTCATCAACGGGGCAATAGTGGAGCAAGTTGAGAGCTTTAAATTCCTTGGTGTCCACATCAACAACAAACTAGACGACAAAGCCTATTCCCCCTCGGGAATCTAAAAAGATTTGGCATGGGTCCTGAGATCCTCAAAAGGTTCTACATCTGCAACACCGAAAGCATCCTGACTGGTTGCATCACTGCCTGGTACGGCAACTGCTCGGCCTCTGACCGCAAGGCACTACAGAGGGTAGTGCGTACGGACCAGTACATCACTGGGCTAAGCTGCCTGCCATTTAGGACCTCTACACCAGGTGGTGTCAGAGGAAGGCCCTAAAAATGTTCAAAGACCCCAGCCACCACAGTAATAGACTGTTCTCTCTACGACCGCATGGCAAGCAATACCGGAATGCCAAGTCTCGGTCAAAAAGGATTCTCAACAGTTTTTACCCCCAAGCCATAAGATTCCTGAACAGGTATGGCTACCCGGACTATTTGCATTGTGTGCCGCCCCCAACCCCTCTTTTTACGCTGCTGCTACCCTCTGTTTATCATATACAGTGGGGCAAAAAAGTATTTAGTCAGCCACCAATTGTGCAAGTTCTCCCACTTAAAAAGATGAGGCCTGTAATTGTCATCATAGCATAGGTACACTTCAACTATGACAGACAAAATGAGAAAAAAACTCCAGAAAATTACATTGTAAGATTTTAAATGATTATATTTGCAAATTATGGTAGAAAATAAGTATTTGGTCAATAACAAAAGTTTATCTCAATACTTTGTTACATACCCTTTGTTGGCAATGACAGAGGTCAAATGTTTTCGGTAAGTCTTCACAAGGTTTTCACACACTGTTGCTGGTATTTTGGCCCATTCCTCCATGCAGATCTCCTCTAGAGCAGTGATGTTTTGGGGCTGTTGCTGGGCAACACAGACGTTCAACTCCCTCCAAAGGTTTTCTATTGGCTAGGCCACTCCATGACCTTGAAATGCTTCTAACGAAGCCACTCTTTCGTTGCCCGGGCGGTGTGTTTGGGATCATTGTCATGTTGAAAGACCCAGCCACGTTTCTTCTTCAATGCCCTTGCTGATGGAAGGACGTCTTCACTCAAAATCTCACGATACATGGCCCCATTCATTCTTTCCTTTAAACGGATCAGTCGTCCTGGTCCCTTTGCAGAAAAACAGCCCCAAAGCATGATGTTTCCACCCCCATGCTTCACAGTATGTATGGTATTCTTTGGATGCAACTCAGCATTCTTTGTCCTCCAAACACAACGAGTTGAGTTTTTACCAAAAAGTTATATTTTGGTTTCATCTGACCATATGACATTCTCCCAATCTTCTTCTGGATCATCCAAATGCTCTCTAGCAAACTTCAGACGGGCCTGGACATGTACTGGCTTAAGCAGGGGGACACATCGCCGCCAGGGACTCAAATCCTGCAGTGCGAGATGTGTGTTACTGATGGTAGGCTTTGTTACTTTGGTCCCAGCTCTCTGCAGGTCATTCACTAGGTCCCCCCGTGTGGTTCTCGGATTTTTGCCCACCGTTCTTGTGATCATTTTGACCCCAAGGGGTGAGATCTTGGGAGATTATCAGTGGTCTTGTATGTCTTCCATTTCCTAATAATTGCTCCCACAGTTGATTTCTTCAAACCAAGCTGCTTACCTATTGCAGATTCAGTCTTCCCAGCCTGGTGCAGGTCTACAATTTTGTTTCTGGTGTCCTTTGACAGCTCTTTGGTCCTAGCCATAGTGGAGTTTGGAGTGTGACTGTTTGAGGTTGTGGACAGGTGTCTTTTATACTGATAACAAGCTCAAACAGGTGCCATTAAAACAGGTAGCGAGTGGAGGACAGAGGAGCCTCTTGAAGAAGAAGTTACAGGTCTGTGAGAGCCAGAAATCTTGCTTGTTTGTAGGTGACCAAATACTTATTTTCCACCATAATTTGCAAATAAATTCATTAAAAATCCTACAATGTGATTTTCTGGATTTTTCCCCCCATTTTGTCTTTCATAGTTGAAGTGTACCTATGATGAAAATTACAGTCCTCTCATCTTTTTAAGTGGGAGAACTTGCACAATTGGTGGCTGACTAAATACTTTTCTGCCCCACTGTATGCATAGTCACTTTAACTATACATTCATGTACATACTTCCTCAATTGGGCCAACCAACCAGTGCTCCCGCACATTGGCCAACCGGGCTATCTGCATTGTGTCCCGCCACCCTCCAAACCCTCTTTTATGCTACTGCTACTCTCTGTTCATCATATATGCGTAGTCACTTTAACCATATCTACATGTACATACTACCTCAATCAGCCTGACTAACCGGTGTCTGTATGTAGGCTCGCTACTTTTATAGCCTCGCTATTGTATGTAGCCTGTCTTTTTACTGTTGTTTTATTTCTTTACCTACTTATTGTTCACCTAATACCTTATTTGCACTATTGGTTAGAGCCTGTAAGTAAGCAATTCACTGTAAGGTTTACACCTGTTGTATTCAGCGCACGTGATAAATAAACTTTGATTTTATTTGTAATTTTCACTTCTGTAAAGTGAGTGTGGAAGAGGTGAAAAATGTATTGTTGTCTATCAACAATGACAAGCCACCGGCGTTTGACAACTTGGATGGAAAATGAATGTGGATAATAGCGGACAATGTTGCCACTCCTCCTGGATGGAAGCAAAAGTAATTCAGCTACCCAAGAATAGTAAAGCCCACTTACTGGCTCAAACAGCCAACCAATCAGCCTGTTACCAACCCTTAGTAAACTTTGGAAGAAAATTGTGTTTGACCAGATACAATGCTATTTTACAGGAAACAATTGACAGCAGACTTTCAGCAAGATTATAGGGAAGGACATTCAACAAGCACAGCACTTACACAAATGAAGGATGACTGGCTGAGAAGAATAGATCATAAAAATATTATGGAGGCTGTTTTGTTAGACTTCAGTGCAGCTTTTGATATTATCGATCAGTCTGCTGCTAGAAAAACATATGTGTATATACACCTCAGCTACTACAGCGACTGAAATGACTGCAACACTTAAAGAGCTGCAATTAGTTTCAGAATGGGTAGCAAGGAATAAGTTAGTCCTAAATATTTCAAAAACTAAAAGCATTGTATTTGGGACAAATCATTCAGTAAACCCTAAACCTCATCTATATCTTGTAATGAATAATATGGAAATTGAGCAGGTTGAGTTGACTAAACTGCTTGGAGTAACCCTGGATTGTAAGCGGTCATGGTCAAAACATGTTGCTACAACAGTTGCTAAAATTCTTAACAACGCTATCAAAAAGGCATGTCCATTTTGTATTGTCCATTTTGCATCGCGACGTCCTCCAAAGGCTAACTCGCTATCTTTTGCTTGTTAGTTCGGCATGCTAACTGCTAGCTTGTTTAGCCCAGGTCCGCTAACTACTACCGTGTTTACCCCAGCCTGCTAATCTGTTAGCTTGTTAGCACAGGCCTGCTAACCGTCTGCATCGCCGCGTCCCAAAAACTCAGTGGCCCATATGTACTCTCTCTCTTCCCGATTTAATTTTTTTTTGTTTATACCTTCCGGAAACCTGCCTCACCCAATGTGATACGGAATCGCTATTATCTTTATTTTTAGAACACACTCAAGAACCTCCAGAAGCTAACCAGCTAGCTAGCTACAAGCTATTTAGTCATTGTTAGTTTTCTTAACCTGGATAACACTCGCCAGCCCAGCCCCCCTGCCCCATCCACCGCTGCCACCTGGACTCTGATCGCTTGGCTACATAGCTAGTGCACGCTGGACTGTCCATTAATCACGGTACTCCATTCTGCTTGTTTGTTTTATCTGTCGGCCGAGTTGCCTAGTCAATGCCATCTCACCTGCTGTTGTTATGCTAGCTGATTAGCTGTTGTCTCACCCACTGTTTTAGCTAGCTTTCCCAATTCAACACCTGTGTTTACTGTATGCCTCGCTGTATGTCTCTCTCAAATGTCAATATGCCTTGTATACTGTTGCTCAGGTTAGTTATCATTGTTTTAGTTCACAATGGAGCCCCTAGTCCTATTCCTTATACCCCTGATACCTCCTTTGTCCCACCTCCCACATATGCGGTGACCTCACCCACTACAACTAGCATGTCCAGAGATAAAACCTCTCTCATCATCACCCAGTGCCTGGGCTTACCTCCGCCGTACCCGCACCCCACCATACCCCTGTCTGTGCATTATGCCCTGAATATATTCTACCATGCCCAGAAACCTGCTCCTCTTATTCTCTGTCCCCAACGCTCTAGGCGACCAGTTTTGATAGCCCTTAGCCGCACCCTCATACTACTCCTTCTCTGTTCCGCGGGTGATGTGGAGGTAAACCAAGGCCCTGCATGTCCCCAGGCACCCTCATTTGTTGACTTCTGTGATCGAAAAAGCCTTGGTTTCATGCATGTCAACATTAGAAGCCTCCTCCCTAAGTTTGTTTTACTCACTGCTTTAGCACACTCTGCTAACCCTGATGTCCTTGCCGTGTCTGAATCCTGGCTCAGGAAGGCCACCAAAAATTCAGAGATTTCCATACCCAACTATAACATCTTCCGTCAAGATAGAACTGCCAAAGGGGGAGGAGTCGCAGTCTACTGCAGAGATAGCCTGCAAAGTAATGTCATACTTTCCAGGTCCATACCCAAACAGTTCGAACTACTAATTCTGAAAATTACTCTCTCCAGAAATAAGTCTCTCACTGTTGCCGCCTGCTACCGACCCCCCCTCAGCTTCCAGCTGTGCCCTGGACACCATTTGTGAATTGATTGCCCCCCCATCTAACTTCTGAGTTTGTTCTGTTAGGTGACCTAAACTGGGATATGCTTAACACCCCGGCAGTCCTACAATCTAAGCTAGATGCCCTCAATCTCACACAAATCATCAAGGAACCCACCAGGTACAACCCTAACTCTGTAAGCAAGGGCACCCTCATAGACGTCATCCTGACCAACTGGCCCTCCAAATACACCTCCGCTGTCTTCAACCAGGATCTCAGCGACCACTGCCTCATTGCCTGTATCCGCTACGGTGCCGCAGTCAAACGACCACCCCTCATCACTGTCAAACGCTCCCTAAAACACTTCTGTGAGCAGGCCTTTCTAATCGACCTGGCCCGGGTATCCTGGAAGGACATTGACCTCATCCCGTCAGTTGAGGATGCCTGGTCATTCTTTAAGAGTAACTTCCTCACCATATTAGATAAGCATGCTCCGTTCAAAAAATGCAGAAATAAGAACAGATACAGCCCTTGGTTCACTCCAGACCTGACTGCCCTCGACCAGCACAAAAACATCCTGTGGCGGACTGCATTAGCATCGAACAGTCCCCGCGATATGCAACTGTTCAGGGAAGTCAGGAACCAATACACGCAGTCAGTCAGGAAAGCTAAGGCCAGCTTCTTCAGGCAGAAGTTTGCATCCTGTAGCTCCAACTCCAAAAAGTTCTGGGACACTGTGAAGTCCATGGAGAACAAGAGCACCACCTCCCAGCTGCCCACTGCACTGAGGCTAGGGAACACGGTCACCACCGACAAATCCACGATTATCGAAAACTTCAACAAGCATTTCTCAACAGCTGGCCATGCCTTCCGCCTGGCTACTCCTACCTCGGCCAACAGATCCGGCCCCCCCGCAGCTCCTCGCCCAAGCCTCTCCAGGTTCTCCTTTACCCAAATCCAGATAGCAGATTTTCTGAAAGAGCTGCAAAACCTGGACCCGTATAAATCAGCTGGGCTTGACAATTTGGACCCTCTATTTCTGAAACTATCCGCCGCCATTGTCGCAACCCCTATTACCAGCCTGTTCAACCTCTCTTTCATATCGTCTGAGATCCCCAAGGATTGGAAAGCTGCCACAGTCATCTCCCTCTTCAAAGGGGGAGACACCCTGGACCCAAACTGTTACAGACCTATATCCATTCTGCCCTGCCTATCTAAGGTCTTCGAAAGCCAAGTCAACAAATAGGTCACTGACCATCTCGAATCCCACCGTACCTTCTCCGCTATGCAATCTGGTTTCCGAGCCGGTCACGGGTGCACCTCAGCCACACTCAAGGTACTAAACGACATCATAACCGCCATCGATAAAAGACAGTACTGTGCAGCCGTCTTCATCGACCTTGCCAAGGCTTTCGACTCTAAGTCACCATATTCTTATCGGCAGACTCAGTAGCCTCGGTTTTTCGGATGACTGCCTTGCCTGGTTCACCAATTATATTACAGACAGAGTTCAGTGTGTCAAATCGGAGGGCATGTTGTCCAGTCCTCTGGCAGTCTCTATGGGGGTGCCACAGGGTTCAATTCTCGGGCCGACTCTTTTCTCTGTGTATATCAATGATGTTGCTCTTGCTGCGGGCGATTCCCTGATCCACCTCTACGCAGACGACACCATTCTGTACACTTTCGGCCCGTCATTGGACACTGTGCTATCTAACCTCCAATCGAGCTTCAATGCCATACAACACTCCTTCCGTGGCCTCCAACTGCTCTTAAACGCTAGTAAAACCAAATGCATGCTTTTCAACCGATCGCTGCCTGCACCCGCTTGCCCGACTAGCATCACCACACTGGATGGTTCCGACCTTGAATATGTGGACACCTATAAGTACCTAGGTGTCTGGCTAGACTGCAAACTCTCATTCCAGACCCATATCAAACATCTCCAATCGAAAATCAAATCAAGAGTCGGCTTTCTATTCCGCAACAAAGCCTCCTTCACTCACGCTGCCAAGCTTACCCTAGTAAAACTGACTATCCTACCGATCCTCGACTTCGGCGATGTCATCTACAAAATTGCTTCCAACACTCTTCTCAGCAAACTGGATGCAGTTTATCACAGTGCCATCCGTTTTGTCACTAAAGCACCTTATACTACCCACTGCTGCGACTTGTATGCTCTAGTCGGCTGGCCCTCGCTACATATTAGTCTCCAGGTCATCTACAAGGCCATGCTAGGCAAAGCTCCGCCTTATCTCAGCTCACTGGTCACGATGGCAACACCCATCCGTAGCACGCGCTCCAGCAGGTGTATCTCATTGATCATCCCTAAAGCCAACACCTCATTCGGCCGCCTTTCATTCCAGTACTCTGCTGCCTATGACTGGAACGAATTGCAAAAATCGCTGAAGTTGGAGACTTTTATTTCCCTCACCAACTTCAAACATCAGCTATCTGAGCAGCTAACCGATCGCTGCAGCTGTACATAATCTATTGGTAAATAGCCCACCCATTTTCACCTACATCATCCCCACAGTTTTTATTTATTTACTTTTCTGCTCTTTTGCACACCAATATCTCTACCTGTACATGATCATCTGATCATTTATCACTCCAGTGTTAATCTGCAATATTGTAATTATTCGCCTACCTCCTCATGCCTTTTGCACACATTGTATATAGACTCTCCTTTTTTTCCTCTACTGTGTTATTGACTTGTTAATTGTTTACTCCATGTGTAACTCTGTGTTGTCTGTTCACACTGCTATGCTTGATCTTGGCCAGGTCGCAGTTGCAAATGAGAACCTGTTCTCAACTAGCCTACCTGGTTAAATAAAGGTGAAATAAAAAAATAAAAAAATAAAAATTGTAGATATGTAGTGGTGTAATAATTGTATATAAAACCCTCTAAGATGAAGGAGTGAGGCCTGAGATATCTACTGTAGCCCTCATCCTCCACCTGTTCTGCCAGTCACATTCTGTTCAATGCCCCTGAAACACACACATCCCTGGGTTGCTCGTATTTTCAGTTCACTACAGCTAGCGACTAGAACGAGCTGCAAACACAAAGACTGGACAGTTTTATCTCAATCTCTTCATTCAAAGACTCAATCATGGACACTCTCACTGGCAGTTATGGCTGCTTTGTGTGATGTATTGTTCTCTCTACCTTCTTGCCCTTTGTGCTGTTGTTTGTGCCCAATAATGTGTGTATCATATTTTGTGCTGCTACCTACCATGTGTTGCTACCATGCTGTGTGGTCATGTGTTGCTGGCTTGCTATGTGGACAAGCCAGCAACACATCTCTTTAGATCTCTCTTTATGTAGTGTTGTCTCGTCCTATAATTTATTTTTAATTCCAGCCCCCATCCCCGCAGGAGACCTTTTGCCTTTTGGTAGGCCATCATTATAAATAAGAACTTGTTCTTAACTGACTTGCCTAGTTTAAAAAATAATGTATTGTTTTAGATTTTGTTTTTGTGAGATGTAAGTGGCTTAATGTGTTTGGACCCCAGGAAGAGTAACTTCTGCCTTGGCAGAAGCTAATGGGGATCCCTAATAAATACCAATGCATTCAGCTATTGTTAACATATTGTGCAAAAAGTCGGGTAAACAACACTTTTCTGTTGATACCTGATCTCAACCTCCTACAGCCAAAAGGAACAGCACGTACAACCGGTAAAGTGTAAATATTATTTTCTTCAACATTGTCTTGTAGAGACTACGGAGTCTTTTCTACAGCTACTTTCAGACTGGTGTCATTGAGTAACCATGGTAGCAGTCTGATGTTTAGGTAAGGCTAGCTAGAGACATGTATTAGTGCTGACCAATGGCTGTGGAGAGTGCACAATGAACATTTTACAATACTTTTCAAAATGGCTATATGTGACCTTACCAGCAGCACATGCAAAATACAAATTGAAACTACTGACAAGAGGGTTCAAACCTATTTTGACAAATACTAAGAGGGTTAGCTTTAGGAATAATTCAATCAAATTGCAGTACACGGAACCTCCAGAAATGCCCTACCTTAAAATTGGGGATTCTGTTGTGCACAGGCCTTGGAAAGTTTGCAAGATTCTTAGCTTCAATGTAATCCCAAACTTTCTCTCGGATGTCCCATTTCGTGGCCCCTAAACAGAAAACAATTCACATGCTTGATGAAATGACCGTTTTGAAGAAAGGGTAATGTAAATCGCAACTTCATAACGGCAACGGCTAGGCTACCATCCATTGGCATGCGTTAGCATTAGTGACTTTACACTAAACACGCAGCAATCATTTACCGGGATTAATCGTAATAACGGCCTCCATTGTCCTCTAGTCGAAGATGCAGAAAATTGTCACAATTGCACTGACTATTAGTCAAACTATCACAAAGTGACCACAGATTGATTTGCGCACGTGGGAATTCTGTAACATTGTAGCAACAGCTGCTTGTCAGGGATGTTTTTTTTTTGTATGGTAGCTCGGAAAGGCCAAACCTTACACCGTCAAAAGCAAACATGGGATGCATTCATTAGCCAATTGTTACAAAACATTTAACGCAAGCAACCGTAACTAACGGGGAATGACATTCCTAAATTTGTCCAATAGAAACTCGTTTTAGAACGTTTTGCAACTGTTTGGACTAATGATTGGCACACTGCACACAGTGCTCTAGACATTTATTTAGCATATCAGATAAGTGTCTAAATGTTTTATTACTAAGCAGAAGGACAATCATCAAATCAGTCACACTTTATGGATTGTATGGCTTTAATTGGGCATATGAACACAGCAAGATAAAAAAAATAGGCTACACAATATCAAAAACAATTAATATATAAAATAGAAGAGCAAACCACTACAGAAAATCTGGAATATTAAAATGGCCAAAATATGATACAAAATAAGGGAAAGGCCTCATATACTGTAACCTAATAGCAGACTGACATCACTGGAGTGGAGGGAAACAACATGGCCACTCCTAGAACAGCATTTGACACAGTGAAAATTCAGCTCTACAGGTCATTATGTGCATCTTTGTGTCCAGCAGTCTGCAGTCCTTTGGGGAAGTCTTCTGTCCAGAACTGGGCTCTCTTCTTCTCTGAGACACTGCCCAGCCCGAGGTTGACCTGGATCAGTAGACACTCTTCTTCTGTGGTGAATGTTGGCCAATCAAACATATTCTCTCCGTTAGGGTTACTACAGGAACAGAGGGAGAGATAGGGACACACCCATTGGCATCATATGAGCGGCTGCACTTATGACTACTTCATTTTACATACAATGCATTCAGAAAGTATTCAGACCACTTGACTTTTTCCACAATTGTTAAATTACAGCCTTATTCTAAATACATTTAAGAAAACAAAACCTCAATCTACACACAATACCCCATAATGGCAAAGCGAAAACAGAAGTAGAAATGTTTGCAAATGTATTAAAAATAAACAGAAATACCTTATTTACATAAGCATTCAGACCCTTTGCTATGATCCTGTGTCCATTGATCAGCCTCGAAATGTTTCTACAACTTGGAGTCCACCTGTGGTAAATTCAATTGATTGGACATGATTTGGAAAGGCACACACCTGTCTATATAAAAAGGTACCACAATTGACAGTGCATGTCAGAGCAAAAACCAAGCCATGAGGTCGAAGGAATTGTCCGCAGAGCTCTGAGACAGGACTGTGTTAAGCCACAGATCTAAGGAAAGGTACCAAAAAGTCTGCAGCATTGAAGGTCCCCAAGAACACAGTGGCCTCCAGCATTCTTAAATGGAAGTTTGGAACCACCAAGACTCTTCCTAGAGCTGGCTGCCCGGCCAAACTGAGCAATCTGGGGAGAAGGGCCTTGGTCGGAGAGGTGACCAAGAACCCGATGGTCACTCTGACAGAACACCAGAGTTCCTCTGTGGAAATGGGAGAACCTTCCAGAAGGCCAACCATCTCTGCAGCACTACCTGTGAGTCTTTTATGGTAGTGGCCAGACAGAAGCCATTCCTCAGTAAAAGGCACATGACAGCCCGCTTGGAGTTTGCCCAAAAGGCACATAAAAGGATTCAGACCATGAGAAAAAAATATTCTTTGGTCTGATGAAACCAAGTTTGAACTATTTGGTCTGAATGTCAAGCATCATGTTTGGAGGAAACCTGGCACCATCCTTACGGTGAAGCATGTTGGTGGCAGCATCATGCTGTGGGGATGTTCTTCAGGGGCAGGAACTGGGAGACTAGTCAGGATCGAGGGAAAGACAAATGGAGCAAAATGCTGAGTGATCCTTGATGAAAACCTGCTCCAGAGCACTCAGGACCTCAGACTGGGGTGAAGGTTCACCTTGCAACAGGACAAAAACCCGAAGCACACAGCCAGACAATGCAGGAGTCGCTTTGGGACAAGTCTCTGAATGATCTTGAGTGGCCGAGCCAGAGGCCGGACTTGACCCGATCGGTCATCTCTGGGGAAAAAAATATGTAATACATTTTAGAATAAGGCTGTAACGTTAACAAAATGTGGAAAAAGTCAAGGGGTCTGAAAACTTTGCGAATGCACTGTATGTATAGTACTACTATGACCCAATGCAATTGGTGGTTGATCTACTATAATGTACTATATTGGAGTAACCACTAAGTAGATATGAAAAGCATACTTGGCATATAGTAGCAAATATTTTTGTTGCATACAGTAGGGAGTCAAACTGTTCTTTGTCTAGTATGAACTATCTCCTGTATCTTATTTAGAAATCAACTCAGAACTTCTGGCGGTATGAACTTGACTACATCATGACAGAAATCTGGTTCTTGTTACATGTCATATCTGTGCTGAAGCTTCTCCAACTGAATGCACACAGAGACAGACAGAGACAGAGACAGAGACAGAGACAGAGAGAGAGAGAGAGAGAGAGAGAGAGAGAGAGAGAGAGAGAGAGACGAAAGGGATCTCTCACCCTGTTCTGGCAAAGTTAGTCCAGTATTTCATCATGGTCCTGCTAAGCTGTCGTTCCTCATCTGTCGTGTTATCTATGAGTGGAAAACTTTTTTAGTTTCTGTCATTTCCAAGAAAAGCTGCAGAGATAGAGTACAGGCTCAACAGAATGAGTTTGTCCAAAATATAATCTCCCTAAGTATTTTGTCACGTAACAGTATTAACATCTGATTATGTTAACATGAGTAACAAGTTATTGTTATGGACAGTTTCTCCAGAATTTGATATAAAAACAAGGTTTTCAAGTACATTTAGCCTGCAATTTCTCCAGAATAAAAATAAATAAAATTGTACCTAACATCACTATGTCATCTGTCCAAAAGGGGGCGCCAAACACAAAGCCAACCTCATCAAAGTGGTCTGCTTTCACAAAGCCTGGCCTGCTGGACTTGAACATGGAGGGGCGCTGCTGGAACTCATAGTAGTAGATCAAGCAACCAGCATCTTGTATAGACAGACATATACATTACACACAACTGTGAATACCAACACAACATGTCTATCACCTACGAAATGTCTCAATCATTTAGATATTAAACTGTCTTAAAATAATTTATTCATAATAATTATTAAATAATGTCTTCCAGGAGGTTTATAAAGAAAAATCAGGCATCAGATTGGTATAGTTCCCAGTGTATTCTTCACCTCTACACCTTCTGGCTCCCTGGATCCCAGGGACCACAATCAGTAGATCTCCCATAAGCTCCAAGAAGGCATCTCTGATCCCCACGGGGTCCTTCATGTCACCAAAGTACTCCCCTACGATGATCCCCAGGGCAGAGTCTGGCATACGCTACCAGGGAGATACAGGGTTTAAAATACAGCTCATGGACCAGACTGCTAGATGCATTATTATAAAGCTGCCACCAGGGTTGGGGAGAAACCGATTACAAAAAAAAACGGTATTAAGTGTTAAAAGTGGATTTTCAATATAATATACCATGTACAGTGCCTTGCGAACCTTGAACTTTGTGACCGTTTGCCACATTTCAGGCTTCAAACAAAGATATAAAACTGTATTTTTTTGTGAAGAATCAACAACAAGTGGGACACAATCATGAACTGGAACGACATTTATTGGATATTTCAAACTTTTTTAACAAATCAAAAACGGAAAAATTGGGCGTGCAAAATTATTCAGCCCCTTTACTTTCAGTGCAGCAAACTCTCTCCATAAGTTCAGTGAGGATCTCTGAATGATCCAATGTTGACCTAAATGACTAATGATGATAAATACAATCCACCTGTGTGTAATCAAGTCTCCATATAAATGCATCTGCACTGTGATAGTCTCAGAGGTCCGTTAAAAGCGCAGAGAGCTTCATGAAGAACAAGGAACACACCAGGCAGGTCCGAGATACTGTTGTGAATAAGTTTAAAGCAGGATTTGGATACAAAAAGATTTCCCAAGCTTTAAACATCCCAAGGAGCACTGTGCAAGCGATAATATTGAAATGGAAGGAGTATCAGACCACTGCAAATCTACCAAGACCTGGCCGTCCCTCTAAACTTTCAGCTCATACAAGGAGTAGACAGATCAGAGATGCAGCCAAGTGGCCCATGATCACTCTGGATGAACTGCAGAGATCTACAGCTGAGGTGTGAGACTCTGTCCATAGGACAACAATCAGTCGTATATTGCACAAATCTGGCCTTTATGGAAGAGTGGCAAGAAGAAAGCCATTTCTTAAAGATATCCATAAAAATTGTCGTTTAAAGTTTGCCACAAGCCACCTGGGAGCCACACCAAACATGTGGAAGAAGGTGCTCTGGTCAGATGAAACCAAAATTGAACTTTTTGGCAACAATGCAAAACATTATGTTTGGCGTAAAAGCAACACAGCACATCACCCTGAACACACCATTCCCACTGTCAAACATGGTGGTGGTAGCATCATGGTTTGGGCCTGCTTTTCTTCAGCAGGGACAGGGAAGATGGTTAAAATTGATGGGAAGATGAATGGAGCCAAATACAGGACCATTCTGGAAGAAAACCTGATGGAGTCTGCAAAAGACCTGAGACTGGGACGGAGATTTGTCTTCCAACAAGACAATGATCCAAAACATAAAGCAAAATCTACAATGGAATGGTTCAAAAATAAACATATCCAGGTGTTAGAATGGCCAAGTCAAAGTCCAGACCTGAATCCAATCGAGAATCTGTGGAAAGAACTGAAAACTGCTGTTCACAAATGCTCTCCATCCAACCTCACTGAGCTCGAGCTGTTTTGCAAGGAGGAATGGGAAAAAATGTCAGTCTCCCGATGTGCAAAATTGATAGACATACCCCAAGCGACTTACAGCTGTAATCGCAGCAAAAGGTGGCGCTACAAAGTATTAACTTAAGGGGGCTGAATAATTTTGCACGCCCAATTTTTCAGTTTTTGATTTGTTAAAAAAGTTTGAAATATCCAATAAATGTCGTTCCACTTCATGATTGTGTCCCACTTGTTGTTGATTCCTCACAAAAAAATACAGTTTTATATCTTTATGTTTGAAGCCTGAACTGTGGCAAAAGGTCGCAAAGTTCAAGGGGGCCGAATACTTTCGCAAGGCACTATGTATGTATGTATGTATGTATGTATGTATGTATGTATGTATGTATGTATGTATGTATGTATGTATGTATGTATGTATGTATGTATGTATGTATGTATGTATGTATGTATGTATGTATGTATGTATGTATGTATGTATGTATGTATGTATGTATGTATAAATATAGTGTATACACAGTACCAGTCAAAAGTTTGGACCCATCTACTCATTCAAGGGTGTTTATTTCTACTATTTTCTACATTGTAGGATAATAGTGGACATCAAAACTATGGAATAACACATGTGGAATCATGTAGTAACCAACAAAGTGTTAAACAAATCAAAATATATTTTATTTTCTTCAAAGTGTAGCCACCCCTTTGCCTTGATGACAGCTTTGCACACCTTTGGCATTTTCTCAACCAGCTTAATGAGGAATGCTTTTCCAACAGTCTTGAAGGAGTTCCCACATATGCTGAGCACTTGTTGGCTGTTTTTCCTTCACTCCGCGGTCCAACTCATCCCAAACCATCTCAATTGGGTTGAGGTCGGGTGATTGTGGAGGCCAGGTCATCTGATGCAGCACTCCATCACTCTCTTTCCTGGTCAAATAGCCCTTACACAGCCTGGTGGTGTGTTTTGGGTCATATTCCTATTGAAAAACAAAATGATAGTCCCACTAAGCACAAACCAGATGGGATGGTGTATCGCTGCAGAATACTGTGGTAGCCATGCTGGTTAAGTGTACCTTGAATTCTAAATAAATCACAGACAATGTCACCAGCAAAGCACCCCCACACCATCACACATCCTCCTCCATGCTTCACGGTGGGAACCACACATGTGGAGATCATCCGTTCACCTACTCTGCGCCTCACAAAGACACGGCAGTTGGAATAAAAAAAATCACATTTGGACTCATCAGACCAAAGAACAGATTTCCACCAGTCTAATGTCCATTGCTTGTGTTTCTTGGCCAAAGCAAGTCTTCTTATTACTGGTGCCCTCTATTTTCCATTTTCAAGCAGCTGCAAAACTTGTTTTCGTCTTAAATCGACAAATCCCAGTCTTTAGCCTGCATATTATCAGATAAACGTTGTTCAGATTTTGCATAACGGCACACGTTTAAGTTTGTTCCACCCGAGCAAGTCTGACCACAAGTCAGAGACCACTATGACACACCAAATGCATTTGATGGATCCTTCTAGTCTTCTTCTAATGCTTCTTAAGGAGAAAGTAATCAGAAAGCAACTGAAAGTAATCCAATTACATTACTGAGTTTGTGCAATCCAAAAGTTACGTTACTGATTAGTTTTGGACAGGAACTTAGTAACTAAAAAAATTACATTTAGAAAGTAACCTACCCAACCCTGGCTGCCACCATACTTCACTAACCAGTTCCTGAAGCATAAACGCCAGGATCATCATCATGTTTTCACGGGTCATTCCAAGATCCCATCCAGGAAAAAGGAAAAACTGGTGGAACACACAAAATCTTACAACAACAAAAAATGATAAAAGTGTATTTACCTGTAAAATATATGACAGACAGTTTTCATATCTTCATGCAAGGACATACATACATGTGGGAGCATCCATCCATACTCATGGTTGTTGACCCCTATGATCCTGGGGAAACCCAGGAAGCTCTTGGTCTGCAGGACTTCCTCCAGGTTGGTAGGGATGACTGTCCCATCCCTGTGCACAGACAGAACCATATCCCCCTGTGGAGAGAGAGGATGGGCCCCAGCCAGAATGGAAGTCAAACAACAGCGATGTTGTTGCATTCAACAGCGGTATACTGTATGTTAGCTAAAGCAGAAACAGCCTGGCATTCAGATACATACACCCCACATACTGTAGGGTGAGTGTGAGGCTCAGAACAAACCTACCAATGCAGGTGTAGCCGCCTCTATGTCTTGTGGGCTGAGGGTACCGAGGCAGGTCATGAGCTCTGCAGAGTCATCACTGGGACATCCTGCTCTCTGTGCCACCAGCTGGCGGAAGGAGAGATTGAAACCAGAGCATTTGAATGATGGTAATTACAACACGTTACATTGTACCAGAATAATAACGACAGTTATAAGACCACTGAAGATTTTATTGCATATGAACCAATGTATGGGATCCTTAAGACTTGCTGTTACGATCAGCACAGTGAAACAGCAGATCACCTGTGCAGCAGGTTTGGGATCATCCTGGATGAACAGAGAAATGAGGGGTACTCCACTCTGACTGATGGCCTTGTGGAACAGTCCTGATGACAGAGGGGACATCATCTGGACAGACAGAACCATGGATCAGTGCCCAAAGTAAGCCTACATACAGACAGCCACCTACATACAGACAGCCATCTTTCTGTATCAGCAAGTATCTGTTTCCCTAGATCTACAATACACACATGCAAAAAGATGGCAACACCCCCAGCAGACTCTCCGAAAATGGTGACAGATCCTGGGTCTCCCCCAAAACTGCTGATGGTCTCCTGCACCCAGCGCAGGGCACACACCTGGTCCAGAATACCCACGTTCCCGGGGTACTGGCCATCCCCTGTGCTGGACAGTCACACAGACATTAGATCCGATATGCCAGGGTTGTGTTCAGTAGACAACAAACAGTAGAAGATGTTACTGACCTGAATTTGTGCATAGATCATATTGACCAAAATCAGTACCAATAAAAGTGTACCTGAGGAACCCTGGGATACCCAGACGGTATTGAAGGATGACCACCACAACGTCCCCGAAGGCAGCCAATGAGGAGCCATCATAGAGTGAAGCCCCTCCCATGAGAAAGCCTCCACCATGGATCCAAATCATCACCTACAAACACTTTTTTTTAGACTAGACCACCAAACAAAAGACATCTAACTCAGAGTAGACAAGCATATGAGTACATTCTCATGTCTCTCCTCACTGGTAGTTTCCTTGGGTCCCCAGGTTTGATTGGTGTGTAGATGTTCAGGTAAAGGCAGTCCTCTGAGGTGGTTAGGACAGGGAACCGACCTCCGTACAGGTCCACCATTTGTCTAGTGTGGTTCATGTTCTGCAGACACCTGTGTGTTAATAGGACAAGAAAGGTGATATTTTCTTATACTAAGAATGAAAATATGGCAGAATGTTAATGTTCATCAGAATAAGCATGATTCAGAGTTCCTCATAAAACAGTATAGGCTGTTTGTCTCTCTGCCTGTCTCTCTGAGACATTACTGCTTAAACTCATACAGAGGGGGATAAGCCTTGGCATCTCTTAGTCCCTGCCACACCCGGGGAGGCCGGGGGGCCTGGAACCTCAGGGGCCCGACAGGGGGCTCAGCGAAGGGGATCCCCAGGTAGGCAGCCACCTTCCTCTGGCTCTCTCTCACTCTGACCAGTCTGCCCTCCAGCTGACCATAACTAGTATGAAGCTGGAAGAGGCTCTCTCTGTCACCTGGAAAATATTTAAGTTATAGAAAAGGCATTGTAGTAGTCTGTCAAAGGACGCATTCATTGGGAAAGGAGCGATTTACAACCATACCAAACTATAAAAAGTATATATAGATTCTTGTTTACAGCTAATCGATTTATTTCATAGTTGCTAAATAGTGAATTAAACAGGACAAACTCAGCAAAAAAATAAACTTCCTCCCACTGTCAACTGCGTATATTTTCAGCAAACTTAACATGTGTAAATATTTGTATGAACATAACAAGATTCAACAACTGAAACATAAATTGAACAAGTTCCACAGACATGTGACTAACAGAAATAAAAAAATGTGTCCCTGAACAAAGGGAGGGTCAAAATCAAAAGTAACAGTCACTATCTGGTGTGGCCACCAGCTGCATTAAGTACTGCAGTGCATCTCCTCCTCATGGACTGCACCACATTTGCCAGTTCTTGCTGTGAGATATTACCCCACTCTTCCACCAAGGCACCTGCAAGTTCCCAGACATTTCTGGGGGGGTGGGGTGGCCATGGCAGAGATCTGGGCTCTTCGCTGGCCATGGCAGAACACTGGCATTCCTGTCTTGCAGGAAATAACACACAGAACGAGCAGTATGGCTGGTGGCATTGTCATGCTGGAGGGTCATGTCAGGATGAGCCTGCAGGAAAGGAACCACATGAGGGAGGAGGATGTCTTCACCGGAAAACACACAGCGTTGAGATTGCCTACAATGACAAGCTCAGTCCATGATGCTGTGACACACCACCCCAGACCATGACGGACCCTCCACCTCCAAATCGATCCCGCTCCAGAGTACAGGCCTCGGTGTAATGCTCATTCCTTCGACGATAAAAGTGAATCCAACCATCACCTCTGGTGAGACAAAATTGCAACTCGTCAGTGAAGAGCACTTTTTGCCAATCCTGTCTGCTCCAGCGACGGTGGGTTTGTGCCCATAGGCGACGTTGTTGCTGGTGATGTCTGGGGAGGACCTGCCTTACAACAGGCCTACAAGCCCTCAGTCCAGCCTCTCTCAGCCTATTGCGGACAGTCTGAGCACTGATGGGAGGGATTGTGCATTCCTGGTGTAACTCGGGCAGTTGTGGTTGCCATCCTGTATCTGTCCCGCAGGTGTGATGTTCGGATGTACTGATTCTATGCAGGTGTTACACGTGGTCTGCCACTGCGTGGACGATCAGCTGTCCGTCCCGTCTCCCTGTAGCGCTGTCTTAAGCGTCTCACAGTACGTACATTGCAATTTATTGCCCTGGCCACATCTGCAGTCCTCTTGCTTCCTTGCAGCATGCCTAAGGCACATTCACACAGATGAGCAGGGACCCTGGACATCTTTCTTTTGGTGTTTTTCAGAGTCAGTAGAAAGGCCTCTTTAGTGTCCTAAGTTTTCATAACTGTGACCTTAATTGCCTACCGTCTAAGCTGTTAGTGTAGTAACGACCGTTCCACAGGTGCATGTTCATAAATGTTTTATGGTTCATTGAACAAGCATGGGAAACAGTGTTTAAACCCTTTACAATGAAGATCTGTGAAGTTATTTGGATTTTTACGAATGATCTTTGAAAGACAGGGTCCTGAAAAAGGGACGTTTTTTTGTTGTTGCTGAGTTTACAAACTTACCTTTGACTGTATGGAAACTCACAAACAGGCTCAGACTTATCCATGCGAGCAGGACTCTTCTTCCCTGACACGTCATAGTGGTGCCAGATAGATTATCCATTCACGTCTGTAGAATATCAAACCACCTGAAGATCTATTTCAGCAGTTGCCGATTTACATAACCTTGATACATTAATGCACATTACATCCATATCCAGTGAGTAACCAAATATCAATACATTAAAGAGAAAAGTATACCCTCCAGCTAAAGGAATATGAACCGTATGGAGCCCCAATTCAGTTAAATGCCTTCAGTAAATCTGTGGAAGACTGAGGATTGAGCTGCTCTTCATATCACAGGCTGGCATTGGAAACTCCAATGCAACCTGTTATGGATTTTCTAAAAAGCCAGCCGAGTTGATTCAGTCCTGATCGAATGTCAAACAGCAGTTTGAAAAGGGGGAGTCCTCTGAAAGAACATCCTGGTTTGTTTTAATCTTCTATAGCTGCCTGGACATGCACTATGAAATTAGATGTCATGCTACCAACTCCACTTGTTTATCTTGGGTCTACATTTCTGCCAAGTTCAGAGTGTGCAGAACACCAACAATGACATGACATCAGGTAATTAACTATGAGTAAATTACCTACAGCTTGGCTCAGGACAGGAGTAGACTAGACCTTGAGCTAACCTGGATAGAGATTACATTGGACTAACAGCAACAGCATTGGCCATACAGTAAACTAAAATGATGAAGTTACAGCAGGCTTCTGTAGCTCAGTTGGTAGAGCATGGCGCTTGTAACGCCAGGGTAGTGGGTTCGATTCCCGGGACCACCCATACGTAGAATGTATGCACACATGACTGTAAGTCGCTTTGGATAAAAGCGTCTGCTAAATGGCATATACATCAAAAGTCCCTGGTGTCACGTATGCTCCCTCTCCGACGCTCTAGGTCACCAGGCTACTCAAACTGAACCAATTACATTAATGTGGGGACAGGTCGAAAAGCATTAAACTTATGGCAATTTAGCTAGCTAGTTTGCCCTTGCTAGCTAATTTGTCCCATTTAGCTAGCTTGCTGTTGCTAGCTAATTTGTCCTATTTAGCTAGCTTGCTGTTGCTAGCTAATTTGTCCTGGGATAAAAACATTGAGTTGTTATTTGATCTGAAATGCACAAGGTCCTCTACTCCAACAATTAATCCATAAAACGGTCAACCGAATCATTTCTAATCATCTCTCTTCCTTCCAGGCCTTTTCTTCTCTTGACTTTATATTGCGATTGGCAACTTTCAGAAATTAGGTGCATTACCACCACTGACCTCATTGGTCTTTCAGTCACCCATGTGGGTATAACCAATGAGGAGATGGCATGTGGGTGCCTGCTTCTATAAACCAATGGGGAGATTGGAGAGGCAGGACTTGCAGAGCGATCTGTGTCAAATACAGCTGACTTCTATTTTAGCCCATGGCAAGCAGACGCTCGTTGGCGTGAGGCGAGCAAATAATTCAATAATAATAATAATACATTTATTTTGCAGTGCTCGTGCACACGACAGCGAGCTGTGTAGTCAGCCTGTAATACACCTCATTTCTGAAAGTTGCCAATAATGCTTTTCGACCTGTCCTCAAATTAATGTAATTGGTTCAAAGTGGGTTTTTATATTTTACCTGCGTGTCGTGCTCGCGTTTGGTGTGGGGGGACAAAATACATTTATACACGATGGCGCACGCGCGCAGCCGGTTTGGGTTCCGTTTAAAGACTCATCTGGACTTTATTACCTCCCTTATATCTGTCACTCCCTTTCGTTACTTTCCCATGCGTTAATGTTTCACGTTTGTACTCTACTCGTGTTTCTTGTTTTGTTCTACGTTCATTTATTTCTTAAATACACTCCCTGAACTTGCTTCCCGACTCTCAGCGTACACGTTAACACCTGGTTTTAATGTGATGTGGAATAAGCAATGCATCAAATACATTATGGAATTATAGTAAACTAGTTGAATGCAATCCACCCACATACAATACAGTGTATAGGCTAGGCTATAAGTGTTATGCTTGTTCCTTATATAATGACAAACCGGAGCGTAGGTTGAACTACATTTAATGAACATATACTTCAGCTAGAAAACTCCATGTTTAGCCATGCAAGGCGTTATTTAACCATCCGCCTAGCCTGCTGGGTAAACGTAGTATACATGTTATTAACACATAACAACACAATAAGTATTATAAGTCCATTTACATTTTCAACTATCATGCATTACAGTAAAAGCAGGACTAGAGGCAGCTACTTAAAATAATTAGCAAAATAAGTATCTTGGCTCACCAGTGAAAGCTGCTCTCCAGTTGATAACTCGGTGCAATATCAGGGATTGACATTAAAGTCCGCTGTTTAGAAATGCCATAACCTGGCAATCTTTCAATACGAAGGAACCAGAAATCAGTTTTAGTGTACTGGACATTTGTGCAGTTTGGTTGTTTTCAGTTTTTTTAAACGCCCAATGAGGCAACGGGCAGGATCAATTTGATCAAAAATCCCTGACTGGCACCTAGCGATAGTCACGTGTGTCCACTAGAGTTCATGCACCCAGATGCCGTTACCATGGAGGTAGGAACGCTTGAGGCAGTTGTGCTGAGTGCGGACAAAGGCATAAAAGACAGAGGCACCCTCCCTCAGTCTCCGGCTAGCAGGCTCGTGTAAAATGGATGTCTCTATTCCATTTAAGGAAATCAAGCTCCACAACGAAAAACACCACGAAACTTCTAACCCCAATCCATGAGACTGCTAAATGGTTAACCAGATAGCGACCCGGACTATCTGCATTGACCCTTTTCCCACTAACTCATCACATATGCTGCTGCAACTGCTTGTATTCTGTGCTGTTAATTATATGTACATATCCACCTCACTTACCTCTTAACCCTGCACATATGTTATGTATTTTTTTATTAAATCTTTATTTTATCAGGGAGTCATACTGCGACCAAGGCCTATTTTACAGAATATCCCCGAATTACATAAAATACAAAAAGTAAGTAGACAGAAAAACAGTCATAATAACACAGCAATCAGTAAAAAGGTCCTCAATCAGCGTTGATTGAGGACCTTTGGCCTAGAGGCAGCAAAACATCACATTTAAGAACATTTTGAATATTCTTTGCACCTTATCTGTGGAATAAACTCAAAGCTGATTTATCTAACTCATTAGAGACCAAAAGCAATTTCCAGAGTTAGCCATCCTTGAGCTCAGGTGTGGTAACTCGTGTGTCTAAAGTTGAGTAATGTCACGTACAATGGGACTTTTTGTAAAAGGGCTTTATGAATGAAAAACATATCAATGTATCAACATATTTGACATCATAGAGGGCCAACCAACTTTCTGCTAGAGAATGCAGAGATGAGTACTAAAATTGTCACCCGTAATAAAGCGCTTTGCGCTCGGATAAACTGCATCTAGTGGCTTTAATGAAGTGGCAGCTACGTTCATATAGATGTGGCCATAGTCTAGGACCGATACGAACGTCGACTGAATCATCTGCTTTCTACTATTTAGAGAGAGGCAGGACCTATTGCTATAGAATAACAACATTTTTATTCTCCGCTTCTTAACAAACTCATCAATATGCTTTTTAATAGACAGCTTTTCATCTATCCAGATATTTGCAAGCACAGACACAATCAATATGGGTACCGTCCAAAGTACATACTGTATGCTTAAATTAGAGTTATTTTCATGTGCTTGAGAACATCTTATTTAGTTTTACCTGCATTCAATACTAATTTCAGGTCAATAACATTTTTCTGTAATACAATAAAGGCAGACTAGTTCAGATAGAGCCTGGTTAACCGTGGGGGAAAAAGTATACACAAGAGTATCATTGGCATACAAGTGAAGGTAATTATTTTTACTGACATCTCAATATTGTTAATGTAAACAGTAAAAAGTACAGGTTAAAAATGCACCCCTGCGGGACACCTTTCGTAATATCCGGGAAACCTGATTTAACACCATCAGTCAACACACACGGCGTTGTATCTGTCAAGTCATTTTTTTTTAAGTACACGTAGCCTGGTCTAGGCCAATTGAGGAAAGGCCGCCTTCCAAACCTTGGATATAGAACCAGATATAATCATCAGTGAAAGAGTGACAGCTCTACATATACTACATATTCAAAAGTATATGAACACCCCTTCAAATGAGTGGAT
The DNA here is from genome assembly GCF_021184085.1 of Oncorhynchus gorbuscha. NCBI lineage: Eukaryota > Metazoa > Chordata > Actinopteri > Salmoniformes > Salmonidae > Oncorhynchus > Oncorhynchus gorbuscha. The sequence continues at coordinate 22,961,850 of NC_060177.1, forward strand.
TTGGCTATTTCAGCCACACCCATTGCTGACAAGTGTGTATTTATATATAAAAAACATGTTATATATTTTTTTAAAGCACACCGCCATGCAATCTCCATAGACAAACATTTGCAGTAGAATGGCCTCATTGAAGAGCTCAGTGACTTGCAACGTGGCACCATCATAGGATGTCACCTTTCCAACAAGTTAGTTTGTCAAATGTATGCCCTACTAGAGCTGCCCCGGTCAACTGTAAGTGCTGTTGTGAAGTGGAAACGTCTAAGAGCAACAACGGCTCAGCCGCGAAGAGATAGGTCACACAAGCTCACAGAATGGGACCGCAGAGTGGTGAAGCGCGTAGCGCGTAAAATTTGTCCGTCCTTGGTTGCAACACTCACTGCCGTGTTCCAAATTGCCTCTGTAAGCAACGTCAGCACAAGAACTGTTCGTCGGGAGCTTCATGAAATGAGTTTCCAGGGCCGAGGAGCCGCACACAAGCCTTAGATCGCCATGCACAATGCAAAGCGAAGCCTGGAGTGGTATAAAGCTCGCAGCCATTGGACTCTGGAGCAGTCGAAATGCATTCTCTGGAGTGATGAATCACGCTTCACCATCTGGCTGTCCGAAGGTCTAATCTGAGTTTGGAAGATGCCAGGAGAACGCTACCTGACTCAATGCATAGTGCCCACTGTAAAGTTTGGTGGATGAGGAATAATGGTCTGGGGCTGTTTTCCCATGGTTCAGGCTAGGCCCCTTAGTTCCAGTGAAAGGAAATTTTAACTCTACAGCATACAATGACATTCTAGACAATTTTGTGCTTTCAACTTAGTGGAAGGCCCTTTCCTGTTTCAGCATGACAATAACCCTGTGCACAAACCAAGGTCCATACAGAAATGGTTTGTCGAGATTGGTTTGGAAGAACTTGAATTCCCTGCACAGAGTTCTGACTTCAAACCCAACGAAGACCTTTGGGATAATTTGTAACGCCGACTGCGAGCCAGGCCTAATCGCCCAACATCAGTGCCGGACCTCCCTAAAGATCTTGTTGCTGAATGGAAGCAAGTCCCCGCAGCAATGTTCCAACATCTAGTAGACAGCCTTCCTAGAAGAGTGGAGGCTGTTATAGTAGCAAAGGGGGTGGGGGGGGCTTCATATTAATGAGCATGATTTTGGAATGAGATGTTCGACGAGCAGGTTCCCACGTACTTTTGGTCATGTAGTGTATTTTACTGGTTTGTGACTCACTGACACTGCCCCCATTTTGAGGGGAATAAAGCAGCCCAAGAGTTCACACACACACACACACACACACACACACACACACACACACACACACACACACACACACACACACACACACACACACACACACACACACACACACACACACACACACACACACACACACACACACACACAGGAGAAGATTAACATGGGTTTGGTTTTGTAAAGGTACAGAAACAGAGAATGAATGTACAGATGGAATGCAATGAATAGAGTAGGATGAATGTATGCATATCAAATCTGGCAGCAACCTTTTTTGAAAGGTTTCTGCCCTTATCGTCACCAAGCCTCTCTCTCCTTTCTGGGGAGGTTCATATTGCTTGGAAGGCAATCGCGGTTCATACTTTATTTAAAGGGGAGATCAAGCCGATCCTAACTGTTATAGGCCTATTTCTATTTTGCCCTGTTTATCAAAAGTGTTGGAAAAACGTGTCAATAATCAACCGACTGGCTTTCTTGACGTCTATAGTAATCTCTCTGATACACAATCTGGTTTTCGCTCAGGTTATGGATGTGTCACTGCAACATTAAAAGGTCTTCAATGATGTCCCCATTGCTCTTGATTCTAAGCAATGTTGTGCTGATATTTTTGACTTGGCCAAAGCTTTTGATACGGTAGACCATTCCATTCTTGTGGGCCGGCTAAGGAGTATTGGTGTCTGAGGGGTCTTTGGCCTAGTTTGCTAACTACCTCTCTCAAAGAGTGCAGTGTATAAAGTCAGAAATTCTGTCTCAGCCACTGCCTGCCACCAAGGGAGTACCCAAAGACTCAATCCTAGGCCCCACACTATTCTCAATTTACATCAACAACATAGCTCAGGCAGTAGGAAGCTCTCTCATCCATTTATATGCAGATGATAGTCTTATACTCAGGTGGCCCCTCCATGGGGTTTGTGTTAAATGCTCTACAACAAAGCTTTCTTAGTGTTCAAAAAGCTTCCTCTACCCTTAAGGCCAACAAAGTCAAGGTATTGGAGTGGCCATCACAAAGCCCTGACCTCAATCCTATAGAAAATGTAGGCCTCCTTGCTCACGCACACAAACCTGACTCAGTTAAACCAACTCTGTCAGGAGGAATGGTGTAACGCTCCGGGTATCGTGGGTGTGGAGTTAGACGCAGGAAACAGAGAGTGCAATACTGTGCTCTTTTAATGCACCCACGCAACACTGGGTGCTCAAAATCAAATAACCCAAACACAGGGAACGAAAACAGTACAGCAGAAAATACACAACCAGGAACAAACACGTTCCTCTACTACCTACACGAAGGTCACAATGATTAATCCCGCACAAAGAAACAGGCGGACCGGCTGTCTAATAAAGCCCAACTAATGATTCACGAACAGGTGCTAACAATAAACATACAAGGAGGGGTAGGAAAGACAATCAGTGGCAGCTAATAGGCCGGCGACGACGACCGTGACAAATGGGCCAAAATTCACCCAACATATTGTGGGAAGCTTGTTGAAGGCTAACCGAAAAGTTTGACCCAAGTTAAACTATTTAAAGGAAATGCTACCAAATACTAATTGAGTGTATGTAAACTTCTGACCCACTGGGAATGTGATGAAAGAAATAAAAGCTGAAATAAATCACTCTCCACTTTATTTTAAGAATGTGAAATGTCAATAATAGTAGTGATCCTAACTAACCTAAGGCATGGAATATTTACTAGGATTAAATGTCAGGAATTGTGAAAAACTGAGTTTAAATGTATTTGGCTGAGGTGTATGTAAACTTCGGACTTCAACTGTACATGGGTAATGTTCTGTAAAGCTACAGAAACAGAGAGACAATGAATATACACATGGAATGCAATGAACAGAGTAGGATGCAAAAATTCATCAAGTTTAATCAGCCCCAGTGTATTTAAAAAAAACTTTAATCTTAAGCAAGGCATCAAGCACATCACAGATCGTAAATTGTTGAAATGATAACAAATAATCACTAGAAGTTGACGAACCGGTTATGGATCATGCGCATTTTCGCAGCTTTTTGTTAAAAATCGCACAACATTTCAGTGTCCTGCTACTCATGCCAGGAATATAGTATATGCATATGATTAGTATGTGTGGATAGAAAACACTCTGACGTTTCTAAAACTGGTTAAATCACGGCTGTGACTATAACAGAACGTGCGTTTCATCGAAAAGCGCAGGAAAATCTGATCACTGAAAACTGGAAAATATATCAATGCGCCAGTTGCCGGTATTGTTGATGGTAAACCAAATTACATCAAGCTGAGATTTGCAATTTCTACAGCTTCCACACAATGTCAATAGTCTTGTCATTTGCCTAGGCTTTGTTTGTTGGTCAAACGAACAAGAGAAAGCCCATTCCTTCCGGTCTCCGACAGGATGTTTTGGTTGAGAAATATTTGGACATGATATCAGGACGTGGAGCTATTGAATATACATCGCCCCGTGATCATTTTGATAGATTATTAACGTTTACTAATACCTAAAGTTGCATTACAAAATTATTTCGAAGTGTTTTGTGAAAGTTTATCATCAACTTTTTTTTATTAAAAAAATGACGTTGCGTTATAAAACTCAGTTTATTCCTTGATTACACAGTCTTCATAGATCGATATCTAGGCTATATATATGGACCGATTTAATCGAGAAAAAGACCCAATAGTGATATTTATGGGACATCTAGGAGTGCCAAGAAAGAAGCTCGTCAAAGGTAATGAATGTTTTATATTTTATTTCTGCGTTTTGGGTAGCGCCGGCTACCGCAAAATCTGTCATTTTAGGTGACGTTCCAGTAATTTGGGGGTGCATGCTATCAAATAGCTTCTCATGCTTTCGCCGAAAAGCATTTTACAAATCTGACTTGGTGGATAGATTGACAACGAGTGTAGCTTGAATTCAGTACCTTGAATGTGTGTTTTAAATGAAAGTTTGAGTTTTATCAAAAACTGTACGTGACGCCCTTGAAATTTCCGCTGATTTGATTTGATTTATTTCACCTTTATTTAACCAGGTAGGCTAGCTGAGAACAAGTTCTCATTTGCAACTGCGACCTGGCCAAGATAAAGCATAGCAGTGTGAACAGACAACACAGAGTTACACATTGAGTAAACAATTAACAAGTCAATAACACAGTAGGAAAAAAAGGGGGAGTCTATATACAATGTGTGCAAAGGGCATGAGGAGGTAGGCGAATAATTACAATTTTGCCGATTAACACTGGAGTGATAAATGATCAGATGATCATGTACAGGTAGAGATATTGGTGTGCATAAAAACTGTGGGGATGAGGTAGGTGAAAATGGGTGGGCTATTTACAAATAGACTATGTACAGCTGCAGCGATCGGTTAGCTGCTCAGATAGCTGATGTTTGAAGTTGGTGAGGGAGATAAAAGTCTCCAACTTCAGCGATTTTTGCAATTCGTTCCAGTCACAGGCAGCAGAGTACTGGAACGAAAGGTGGCCGAATGAGGTGTTGGCTTTAGGGATGATCAGTGAGATACACCTGCTGGAGCGCGTGCTACGGATGGGTGTTGCCATCGTGACCAGTGAACTGAGATAAGGCGGAGCTTTACCTAGCATGGCCTTGTAGATGACCTGGAGCCAGTGGGTCTGGCGACGAATATGTAGCGAGGGCCAGCCGACTAAAGCATACAAGTCGCAGTGGTGGGTGGTATAAGGTTCTTTAGTGACAAAACGGATGGCACTGTGATAAACTGCATCCAGTTTGCTGAGTAGAGTGTTGGAAGCAATTTTGTAGATGACATCGCCGAAGTCGAGGATCGGTAGGATAGTCAGTTTTACTAGGGTAAGCTTGACAGCGTGAGTGAAGGAGGCTTTGTTGCGGAATAGAAAGCCGACTCTTGATTTTATTTTCGATTGGAGATGTTTGATATGAGTCTGGAAGGAGAGTTTGCAGTCTAGCCAGACACCTAGGTACTTATAGATGTCCACATATTCAAGGTCGGAACCATCCAGGGTGGTGATGCTAGTCGGGAATGCGGGTGCAGGGAGCGATCGGTTGAAAAGAATGCATTTGGTTTTACTAGCGTTTAAGAGCAGTTGGAGGCAACGGAAGGAGTGTTTTATGGCATTGAAGCTCGTTTGGAGGTTAGATAGCACAGTGTCCAATGACGGGCCGAAAGTATATAGAATGGTGTCGTCTGCGTAGAGGTGGATCAGGGAATCGCCCGCAGCAAGAGCAACATCATTGATATATACAGAGAAAAGAGTCGGCCCGAGAATTGAACCCTGTGGCACCCCCATAGAGACTGCCAGAGGACCGGACAGCATGCCCTCCGATTTGACACACTGACCTCTGTCTGCAAAGTAATTGGTGAACCAGGCAAGGCAGTCATCCGAAAAACCGAGGCTACTGAGTCTGCCAATAAGAATATGGTGATTGACAGAGTCGAAAGCCTTGGCAAGGTCGATGAAGACGGCTGCACAGTACTGTCTTTTATCGATGGCGGTTATGATATCGTTTAGTACCTTGAGTGTGGCTGAGGTGCACCCGTGACCGGCTCAGAAACCAGATTGCACAGCGGAGAAGGTACGGTGGGATTCGAGATGGTCAGTGACCTGTTTGTTGACTTGGCTTTCAAAGACCTTAGATAGGCAGGGCAGAATGAATATAGGTCTGTAACAGTTTGGGTCCAGGGTGTCTCCCCCCTTTGAAGAGGGGGATGACTGCGGCAGCTTTCCAAACCTTGGGGATCTCAGATGATATGAAAGAGAGATTGAACAGGCTGGTAATAGGGGTTGCGACAATGGCGGCGGATAGTTTCAGAAATAGAGGGTCCAGATTGTCAACCCCAGCTGATTTATACGGGTCCAGGTTTTGCAGCTCTTTCAGAACATCTGCTATCTGGATTTGGGTAAAGGAGAACCTGGAGTTGCTTGGGCGAGGAGCTGCGGGGGGGGGGGGGGCAGTTGGCCGAGGTAGGGGTAGCCAGGTGGAAGGCATGGCCAGCCGTTGAGAAATGCTTGTTGAAGTTTTCGATAATCATGGATTTATCGGTGGTGACCGTGTTACCTAGCCTCAGTGCAGTGGGCAGCTGGGAGGAGGTGCTCTTGTTCTCCATGGACTTCACAGTGTCCCAGAACTTTTTGGAGTTGGAGCTACAGGATGCAAACTTCTGCCTGAAGAAGCTGACCTTAGCTTTCCTGACTGACTGCGTGTATTGCTTCCTGACTTCCCTGAACAGTTGCATATCGCGGGGACTATTCGATGCTATTGCAGTCCGCCACAGGATGTTTTTGTGCTGGTCGAGGGCAGTCAGGTCTGGAGTGAACCAAGGGCTGTATCTGTTCTTAGTTCTGCATTTTTTGAACGGAGCATGCTTATTTAAAATGGTGAGGAAGTTACTTTTAAAGAATGACCAGGCATCCTCAACTGACGGGATGAGGTCAATGTCCTTCCAGGATACTCGGGCCAGGTCGATTAGAAAGGCCTGCTCACAGAAGTGTTTTAGGGAGCGTTTGACAGTGATGAGGGGTGGTCGTTTGACTGCGGCTCCGTAGCAGATACAGGGAATGAGGCAGTTATCGATGAGATCCTGGTTGAAGACAGCGGAGGTGTATTTGGAGTGCCAGTTGGTCAGGATGACGTCTATGAGGGTGCCCTTGCTTACAGAGTTAGGGTTGTACCTGGCGTGTTCCTTGATGATTTGTGTGAGATTGAGGGCATCTAGCTTAGATTGTAGGACTGCCGGGGTGCCGCATATCCCAGTTTAGGTCACCTAACAGAACAAACTCTGAAGCTAGATGGGGGGCAATCAATTCACAAATGGTGTCCAGGGCACAGCTGGGAGCTGAGGGGGGTCGGTAGCAGGCGGCAACAGTGAGAGACTTATTTCTGGAGAGAGTCATTTTCAAAATTTGTAGTTTGAACTGTTTGGGTATGGACCTAGAAAGTATGACATTACTTTGCAGGCCATCTCTGCAGTAGACTGCAACTCCTCCCCCTTTGGCAGTTATATCTTGACGGAAGATGTTGAAGCTGGCAGAGAGAAGAGCAGTTGATTGACCAGGGTCAATTTATGTAACCAGGTAGGCCAGTTGAGAACAAGTTCTCATTTACAACCGCGACAAGATAAAGCAAAGCAGTACGACACAGAGTTACACATAAACAAACGTACAGTCAATAACACAAGAGAAAGTCTATATACAGTGTGTGTAAATGGCGTGTTGTGGTAAGGCAATAAATAGGCCATAGTAGCAAAGTAATTACAATTTAGCAATTGAAAACTGGAGTGATAGATGTGCAGATGAAGTGCAAGAAATACTGCTGTGCAAAAGAGAAAAAAAACTAAATGAAAACAATATGGGGATGAGGTAGGTAGAATGGATGGGCTATTTACAGATGGGCTGTGTACAGCTGCTCAGATAGCTGATGCTTAAAGTTAGTGAGGGAGATATAAGTCTCAAACTTTAGCAATTGTTGCAATTCGTTCCAGTCATTGGCAGCAGAGAACTGGAAGGAAAGGTGGCCAAAGGAGGTGTTGGCTTTGGGAGTGACCAGTGAGATATACCTGCTGCAGCGTGTACTACGGGTGGGTGTTATGGTGACCAGTGAGCTGAGATAAGGTGGAGCTTTACCTAAATAATTTAAAGCATTGTTTCTCAAATAAAAAGCCTACTGAAATAAAATTATTAAAAGCGTCACTTATCCTATTCTTCTTGGTTATGATGCCAGTCAGACAGAACTTGCTTAGGCAAGGAAGAAAAGTCATTTCTACGCTTTTCCAAATATGTAGAAAGTTCACGGGAGTCAGAGCTTAAAAAGTAGCTTGATTTAGCTTTCTTACTTACATGTGTTACGTACGCCTCCTGGAGGAACATCCTGCTACATCTCAACTCCTCGTGGAGTGAAAAAGTATGTGATCGTAGGTGCAGGGAAGGATGACAGGACGAGAAAAATACAATTTACAAGGAATGTATTATTCCTTAACACAGTAAGGTGGGGAAAATGATCTGGATGGAACCAAAGCAAAGAAAGTATAAGTTAGAGACCCCTCTCCTATCTTACCACTAGTTCCCTAACCTTTAGCACCATCTGGCATGCTAACCAAAATACAGGGGGTGGTCCACCCAGGTCTTACCTAGTGTGCATAGACAGATTAAATACTATGGGTTATGTATTCCTTCAGTCCTCTTGCCTAAACACTCCCAAGGTGCGTTCCCCTTCCCCTCCAGGAACAAGTGAAACAGAATAATTACTTATACATAGTGTTTTTGGTTATTGAAATGGTTCACTACGTCCAATTGGCATACACATACCTCAGAAGGAGTGGCTACAAAATAATATCCACAAACGTTTCACTGACCGCCACAAAAATCAACACAGGACATAAACAGAAGCTCTCTTCTGACAAAGGAAACCAAGCTGGAGAAGGAGTTGGTAATTGGAGCTGTTTCCCCTAATGAGAGGGAGGGGTCAGAGGTCTAGCCAGCGATGGGGCCGACCAATCAGTTGCTTTAGGATTCCAGGATGCCATTTCCTGAAATACACACACAACAAACCCACAGAAACTGGGGGAAGTAACACATGAGATAGTTGTTCTATGAGGTATCAGCCAGTTAACGTGATCTTTATGAATTATGAAGCCTTTGGGTGTCTTTTATTTCATTACATGAACGCTTCATAATTCACAAAAGTGATGTTAGCTGATTAAGATTATCGTGTAGAACAAAACATATAAGATCTTAACCTGTGTTAACCAGACCTTATTTTTGGCATTCATCCAAAAACCCTACATGAAGCTAGGGTTAGGGTTGTGGTTAAGAGTTAGGGCTGAACCAGGATGTAGACATGAAGCTAGGGTTAGGGTTGTGGTTGAGAGTTAGGGCTGAACCAGGATGTGGACATGAAGTTAGGGTTGTGGTTGAGAGTTAGGGCTGAACCAGGATGTGGACATGAAGCTAGGGTTGTGGTTGAGAGTTAGGGCTGAACCAGGATGTGGACATGAAGTTAGGGTTAGGGTTCAGAGTTAGGGCTGAACCAGGATGTGGACATGAAGCTAGGGTTAGGGTTGAGAGTTATTGTTAAACCAGGATGTGGGCATGAAGCTAGGGTTCAGAGTTAGGGCTGAACCAGGATGTGGACATGAAGTTAGGGTTAGGATTGAGAGTAAGGACTGAACCAGGATGTGGACATGAAGCTAGGGTTAGGGTTGAGAGTTATTGCTAAACCAGGATGTGGGCATGAAGCTAGGGTTAGGGTTAGGGTTCAGAGTTAGGGCTGAACCAGGATGTGGACATGAAGTTAGGGTCAGGGTTGTGGTTGAGAGTTAGGGTTGAACCAGGATGTGGTCATGAATCTAGGGTTAGGGTTGTGGTTGAGAGTTAGGGCTGAACCAGGATGTGGTCATGAAGTTAGGGTTAGGGTTCAGAGTTAGGGCTGAACCAGGATGTGGACATGAAGTTAGGGTTCAGAGTTAGGGCTGAACCAGGATGTGGACATGAAGTTAGGGTTAGGGTTGAGAGTTATTGCTAAACCAGGATGCGGTCATGAAGTTAGGGTTAGGGTTGAGAGTTATTGCTAAACCAGGATGTGGGCATGAAGCTAGGGTTAGGGTTAGGGTTCAGAGTTAGGGCTGAACCAGGATGTGGACATGAAGCTAGGGTCAGGGTTGTGGTTGAGAGTTAGGGTTGAACCAGGATGTGGTCATGAATCTAGGGTTAGGGTTGTGGTTGAGAGTTAGGGCTGAACCAGGATGTGGTCATGAAGTTAGGGTTCAGAGTTAGGTCTGAACCAGGATGTGGACATGAAGTTAGGGTTGTGGTTGAGAGTTTGGGCTGAACCAGGATGTGGTCATGAAGTTAGGGTTAGGGTTCAGTGTTAGGGCTGAACCAGGATGTGGACATGAAGCTAGGGTTAGGGTTGAGAGTAAGGACTGAACCAGGATGTGGACATGAAGTTAGGGTTAGGGTTGTGGTTGAGAGTTAGGGCTGAACAAGGATGTGGGCATGAAGCTAGGATTAGGGTTGTGGTTGAGAGTTAGGGCTGAACCAGGAGGTGGACATGAAGCTAGGGTTAGGGTTGTGGTTGAGAGTTTGGGCTGAACCAGGATGTGGACATGAAGTTAGGGTTGTGGTTGAGAGTTTGGGCTGAACCAGGCTGTGGTCATGAAGCTAGGGTTAGGGTTGTGGTTGAGAGTTAGGGCTGAACCAGGATGTGGGCATGAAGCTAGGGTTAGGGTTGTGGTTGAGAGTTAGGGCTGAACCAGGATGTGGACATGAAGCTAGGGTTAGGGTTGAGAGTAAGGGCTGAACCAGGATGTGGACATGGAGTTAGTGTTGTGGTTGAGAGTTAGGGCTGAACCAGGATGTGGGCATGAAGTTAGGGTTAGGGTTGAACCAGTACATGGACATGAAGCTAGGGTTAGGGTTGAACCAGGACATGGACATGAAGCTAGGGTTAGGGTTTAACCAGGACGTGGACATGAAGCTAGGGGTTAGGGTTGTGGTTGAGAGTTAGGGCTGAACCAGGATGTGGACATGAAGTTAGGGTTAGGGTTAAGAGTAAGGGCTGAACCAGGATGTGGACATGAAGCTAGGGTTAGGGTTGTGGTTGAGAGTTAGGGCTGAACCAGGATGTAGACATGAAGCTAGGGTTAGGGTTAGGGTTGAGAGTTAGGGCTGAACCAGGACGTGGTCATGAAGCTAGGGTTAGGGTTGAGAGTAAGGACTGAACCAGGATGTGGACATGAAGTTAGGGTTGTGGTTGAGAGTTTGGGCTGAACCAGGAGATGGACATGAAGCTAGGGTTAGGGTTGTGGTTGAGAGTTTGGGCTGAACCAGGATGTGGACATGAAGTTAGGGTTGTGGTTGAGAGTTTGGGCTGAACCAGGATGTGGTCATGAAGCTAGGGTTAGGGTTGTGGTTGAGAGTTAGGGCTGAACCAGGATGTGGGCATGAAGCTAGGGTTAGGGTTGAGAGTAAGGGCTGAACCAGGATGTGGACATGGAGTTAGTGTTGTGGTTGAGAGTTAGGGCTGAACCAGGATGTAGACATGAAGCTAGGGTTAGGGTTAGGGTTGAGAGTTAGGGCTGAACCAGGATGTGGACACGAAGTTAGGGTTAGGGTTGAGAGTTAGGGCTAAACCAGGATGTGGTCATGAAGCTAGGGTTAGGGTTCAGAGTTAGGGCTGAACCAGGATGTGGACATGAAGCTAGGGTCAGGGTTGTGGATGCGAGTTTGGGCTGAACCCAAATTTAACGACTAACTCTCATCTAAGCCAAAGATGTTTTATTGTCATGTGTGTTTTTGTAACTGAGACCAAGTACCCTACTACATTTCTATTCACTCTCAGATACACCCAACACAAACCATTCATCATAGAGCATTTGAGGGAATTGTACTTTTCCATGTTGCTATATGAATATATTTTATGCATATCTGTCATACTGCTACATTGTTGCTTTTTGCTATAAATCTTCTCTATAATTACCATATAATTAAATATCATGTATTCTATTCTGTGTTTGTGTGTGTAACCCACCACCAGTGAGGTCTTGTCCTTCTCGTAGTTGGCCAGTTGTTTCTGCAGCTCGGTCACCTCTTCCTTGGCCCTCTGCAGGGGCTCCGTCAGGCGCTTGTTTTGCAGCAGCACCTCTGCCATGTCCTTCTCCAGACGCTCCTCCTTCCTCTTCATCTCCTACATTTGTTCCTGACAGACACACAGGCCATGTAAACAACTGGTTACTAGCTTGTATTGGATTGATGTGTTTGCCCTCCAGGGCTCCAAACCCTGGCCACTGTCAGTCCTGCACTACACACAGTGAACCATTCTGCTAAAGATCAGGACCTATCAATAATCATACACCTCTCTGTTATTGTCTTGTAATACACAAGTGAGTTGTGAGTTGATGAAGCCTAGGTTAGGTTTGATGATACCGTACGTTGAGGAATTTCTAATACTCAGTTAGTGGATTGATCCTTGGTTATTGTTATTGAGTAGAACAAAAACCTTGGTTATTAGCTGATATTGTTGTGGTATTGCTAGCCTTGAGTGAGTTGATGAGGGACAGGTTATTAAAGGTGTTGTCGTTGTAGTAGTTCTTGATGTCGCTGAAAGCCGTCTCGTGGTTCTTCATCAGCGTGTTGATCTGGCTGTTCTTCCTCTCCTCGATCTCGTGGATCTCGGTCTTCCTCCTAAGGTCCTGCTCCTGACGCAGCATCTGCATCTTCTTATCATACTTGGCCTCAATTTCTACTCAGCAGGTCAGTCAAATGGCAATAGAGACAGATGGCTATGTTTCATATTTTGGGTATATGTACGAATGTGAGTACAGTTTAATGGCAACACAGGCACAGCTATAATCACCTCGCACTTGTCTCTCAAAGTCATTTCTCGTATGAGACCTGTTTCAACCAGAGGTCTGGCCGAAGGACATGAGCTCAGTCAGGCTTTGAGGGTGCGCATGCCCTTGCCCGTGAGAGGTAGCTGCGTTCCATTGCATTTCTAAAGACAAATGAATTCTCCGGTTGAAACATTATTGAAGATGTATGATAAAAACATCCTAAAGATTGATTCTATATATCGTTTGACACGTTTCTACGAACTGCAACGGAACGCGTCGTGAATTTGGATTTGTGAACTAAACATGTGAACAAAAAGGAGGTATTTGGACATAAATCATGGACTTTATCGAACAAAACAAACATTTATTGTGGAACTGGGATTCCTGGGAGTGCATTCTGATGAAGATCATGAAAGGTAAGTGAATATTTATAATGCTATTTCTGACTTCTGTTGACTCCACAACATGGCAGGTATCTGTATGACTTGTTTTTGTGTCTGAGCGCCGTACTCAGATTATTGCATGGTGTGCTTTATCCGTAAAGTTTTTCTGAAATCTGACAGAGGTTGCATTAAGGAGAAGTATATCTCTAATTCCATGTATAACACTTGTGTATTTTATCAATGTTTATTATGAGTACTTCTGTAAATTGATGTGGCTCTCTGCAAAATCACTGGATGTTTTGGAAGCAAAACATTAACTGAACATGACGCGCCAATGTAAACTGAGATTTTTGGATATAAATATGAACTTTATCGAACAAAACATAGATGTATTGTGTAATTTGTAAGTCGCTCTGGATAAGGGCGTCTGCTAAATGACTTAAATGTAAATGTAAATGTAACATGAAGTCCTATGAGTGTCATTTGATGAAGATTCATTTTATCTCTATTTTTGCTTTTTGTGACTCCTCTCTTTGGCTGGAAAAATGTCTGTGTTTTTCTGTGACTTGGTCCTGACCTAACATAATCGTTTGGTGTGCTTTCGTCATAAAGCCTTTTTGAAATCGTACACTTTGGTGGGATTAACAACAAGTTTATCTTTAAAATTGTGTAAAATACTTGTATGTTTGAGGAATTCTAATTATGAGATTTCTGTTGTTTGAATTTGGCGCCCTGCACTCACTGGCTGTTGTCATATATAGCCGTAAGAAGTTTTAATGTCCACTTTGAGGGTGTGCATGCCCTTGCAGAGCTCGTTCTCCAGCTCTTCGTGCTCTTTCTGCATCAGCTTGTTAGAGACCACGCCCTCTCCCTTCAGTTCTGAGATGCTGTTCTGGTGCTCATACAGCAGATGCTTCACTTTCTGCTTGTACACCTGAGGAACAGAACAGTAACAGGAAGGACCCTGGTAACTATTCTAATGTGGTTAAACACTGTTTGTGTGTCTGTTACTGTATGTGTGTGTAGGTGTGTGTGTACTGTACCTTGATCTCAACTTGGTGGCTCTCCTCAGCCTCTTTCATCTCCCGGTCTCTGTTCCTCAGGTCTGCCTTCCTCTTGTCCAGGTGTCTCTAGGTGATCTTCCAGAAGGTGTGGATCTTGTCCCTCTCCAGCTGGAAGTAGTTCCTCTCCTCCCTCTCCAGCTCCTCCTGCAGCCGCACAATGTGCTCCTCCAGCGGACACAGATCATCATCATGTAGATTCAGATAAATATATGCTATGCAGCATAACTCATGGATTATCAAGCAAATGGTTGATTTGATACACCCTATCTGCAGGACAGAACAGCCTCTGGCAAGACAAACAATAGCTGGTGGACGATATCTAAGGAAGTCTTAAGGTTTTGCTCACCTGAGGTAGAGTATCTCATGATAAGCTGTAGACCACACTACCTACCTAGAGATTTCATCTGTATTTTTCGTAGCTGTCTACATACCACCACAGACTGACGCTGGCACTAAAACCGCACTCATTCCGCAATAAGCAAACAGGAAAACACTCATCCAGAGGTGGCGCTCCTAGTGGCCGGGGACTTTAATGCAGGGAAACTTAAATTAGTTTTACCTCATTTCTATCAGCATGTTAACTGTGCAACCAGACGGAAAGAAATTCTAAACCACCTTTACTCCACACACAGCGACGCGTACAAAGCTCTCCATCGCCCTCCATTTGGCAAATCTGACCATAACCCTATCCTCCTGATTCCTGCTTACAAGCAAAAATTAAAGCAGGAAGCACCAATGGCTCGGGCTATAAAAAAGTGGTCAGATGAAGCAGATGCTAAACTACAGGACTGTTTTGCTATCACAAACTGGAATATGTTCCGGGATTCTTCCGATGGCATTGAGGAGTACACCACATCAGTCACTGGCTTTATCAATATGTACATTGAGGACGTCGTCCCCCTGTGACTGTACGTACATACCCCAATCAGAAGCCATGGATTACAGGCAACATTCGCACTGAGCTAAAGCGTAGAGCTGCTGCTTTCAAGGAGCGGGACTCTAACCCAGAAACTTACAAGAAATCCTGCTATGCCCTTTGACAAACCATCAAACAGGCAAAGCTTCAATACAGGACTAAGATCGAATCTTTCTACACCGGCTCCAACGCTCGTCGGATGTGGCAGGACTTGCAAACTATTACAGACTACAAAGGGAAGCACAGCCGAGAGCTACCAAGTGACACGAGCCTACCAGACGAGCTAAATAACTTTTATACTCGCTTCGAGGCAAGTAACACTGAAACATGCGTGAGAGCAAACATGTTGGTATTACAGACTCAGACAGGGAGAGGTTGAAAATGTCAGTGAAGACACTTGATAATTGGTCAGCGCATGCTCTTAGTACACATCCTAGTAATCCCTCTGGCTCCGCAGCCGATGTGAGTAAGACCTTTAAACACGTCAACATTCACAAGGCCGCAGGGCCAGATGAATTACCAGGACGTGTACTGCGAGCATGCGCTGGCCAACTGGCAAGTGTCTTCACTGACATTTTCAATCTCTCCCTGTCTGAGTCTGTAATACCAACATGTTTCAAACAGACCACCATAGTCCCTGTACCCAAGAACACTATGATAATCTGCCTAAATGACTACTGACCTGTAGCCATGAAATGCTTTGAAAGGGTGGTCATGGCTCACATCAACACCATTATCCCAGAAACCCTAGACCCCCTCCAATTTGCATACCGCACCAACAGATGCACAGATGACACAATCTCTATTGCACGCCACACTGCCCTTTCCCACCTGGACAAAAGGAACACCTATGTGAGAATGCTATTCATTGATTACAACTCAGCGTTCAACTCAGCGTATGTAGAGGTGTATGTAGAGGTGCATGAAATAACACCTGCCTGCTCCTTCGACATCTCCTCCATGGAAAGGCCATCTACTACTGTGGGCGTCTTCCCTTTGGCAGACTTGGCTGCGACCTTCTTTTTGGTGGCTGTAATGCAACGAAATCTAAAAATGTTACTTCTAACTACCGAGCTGGCTAAAATGTAGTGGATTAAAGTCCTAGCTAGCTAAGATTACATCGATTCGCTCAAGGTCAATAACGTTAACAGTAACGTTAGTTCAAAAATGAAACACCCACATTGTACACCTAAGTAAAGATAGTTTCAAGTTGGATATTCACGCTTTGAAACCTCAATAGCTTTCAAACCACTTGAGCCACAGACTCCAAATTAGTGTCATGATGTTGGAATAATTGCGCACAACATTGCACAGGTCTTATTTTCATGATTTGGACAGTAATTCGCTTTCCAGAGCTAATGAACATGTGGAAATGTGAGCAGCATTTTGTATTCCAAGTTGAATTAGTTAGGGAGCGTAAACAAAGTACAAACTTTTTTTACATTCAAATGTCAATAGCTCCTTGGTCATGTGACCCAATGACTTCAAACAAGGTTCCGTATGTCCACTGACTACGCGTGTATATTGCACACCCTTTAGTTTGTCCATTTCCATCTCACATGGTTTTACATTAATTTTTCAAAATGTAGAATTTCAATAGCTCTTTGGTCATGTGACCTGGTGACTTCAAACAAGGTTCAGAATGTCCATTCAGTGGGCCTACATATTGCACACCCTTTAGTTTGTCAATTTCCATCTCACATGGTTTTACATGAATTTTTCCAAATGTAGAATTTCAATAGCTCCTTGGTCATGTGACCTACTGCCCTCAAACAAGGTTCAGAATGTCCACTGACTATACCTTCATATCACACACTCTGATGTTTGTCTACTTTCATATCATGCTATTAGACTTAAATCTGTAAGCTGTGCAGACCTTCATTTTACATGGTTGTTAAAAAAATAAAAATAAAGTCAACCAATGTTTCATCCTCGCAATAACTATCAGTCACATGGACACTGAAAAGATCCGCAAATGGCTGTATGTGGAATGGATCAAGGATAGGAGAGGTGTTCAGAGGTGTGTAAAGGAAGGCGCACAGGTAGGCCTCATGAAAAACAATGTTTCATATGCTCTTTTTAATCACAGTAATAGGCAGTGATTTGTCAGTCACAGTGAGCTTGATAATGTGAAAGAATCCTTTTCATAGCATCACTTTCATATACTGTACATTATGAGAAATCATTCTATGTTGAGTATTAGAATGCAGTTTACATAACCTGATAATGACTTGATATTTGAGTGCATTCACAACAAGCCACCTGCAGACAACTTACAAAATGCAGTATTGTATTTGAGGGTTCGTTTTTCTGATGAAAATAGTTATTTGATGCATGGCCTACTATTTCTAACTGGGAAAATAAATTCCTACATCTTTTGTGAGTAAAATCCTTTTTCCAAAATTGATTTAGGTACATTTTTGTGAAGAGGTATGAGGGTTGTGATATGGGTCATTTAATAGTAAAATCATTTAAGGGATCAACACATTTCTATATTGCTTCCCCAGTATCTGCAAGAACCATCAGGCCAAGTGTTTTTGGTTGACCCTGCAGGACAGAAAGAGGAGGAGGAATTGGAACACGCTGCATTCAAATTCAGGTCTTAGTTATTCCATTGTACTGGATCTTATACATATTAGCATTTTACATACATTCATAAGTGTAATACTTTGTTATGACGTACTGTGATAAACTCTCTTGGCTGCTGGCTCTGTCACTTTCAGACATGTGCAGAGCAGACTTGAACCACAGGGGTTCTCTGTAAAGAGAGATTAATCCAAAAGGCACAGACACACCCCTTGACTTTCAATTGGCACCGTTGACCTGTATGTATTCTCTCCTGATTGGTTCTGTGGTGCTCTGTGGTGCTCTGTGGTGCTCTGTGGTGCACAGTCTGGCAGTCTGACTAAAGTGCCAGAGGTATGAGGAGAGACATCCTCCTTTGTATTTATGGGAACAAATATTTCCTAACACTTTGGATCATATTCTTGGACAGTTAGAAGACACAATGTGTCAATGCAACAAAATAAAATACAAATACTAATTACTGTCCATGAGTAACCTCAACCTTGTGGGTGTTTGGGCCAATAAAGTGCCAACTCAATTCTACCAGTGACGAGTCTCTCATGCCCCTATGAACAGGGAACCAGGGGAATAGTTTTTCATCTAAACCAGCCCTTTTTTACTGGAGTACACACGCCCCTAATTGCGGCTCTTTTCTTGACACAAAGTAGCAGTTTACCAGATAAGAAGATCAAGAAGTAGATTGTTGTAAGGGTGTATTACATCCTGTGCTGCCCCATTGTCACATCCATTCTGGATTCTGAGTGGTAAAATCATAGCTGAAAAATGCCTTTATGTATGTGTATACATTTTCCGCCAAGACAGAACTGCCAAAGAGGGTGCAATCTACTGCAGAGACAGCCTGCAGAGTTCTGTCATGCTATTCAGGTCTGTGCCCAAACCGTTTGAGCTTCTACTTTTAAAAATCCACCTTTCCAGAAATAAGTCTCTCACTGTTGCCGCTTGTTACAGACCCCCCTCAGCCCCCAGCTGCGACCTGGACACCATATGTGAAATAATTGCCCCCCATTTATCTTCAGAGTTTGTAATGTTAGGTGACCTAAACTGGGATATGCTTAACACCCCGGCTGTCCTCCAATCTAAGCTAGATGCCCTCAATCTCACTCAAATGATCATGAAACCTAACAGGTACAACCCTAAATCTGTAAACTCGGGCACCCCCATAGATATCATCCTGACCAACCTGCCCTCTAAATACACCTTCTGCTTTCTTCAACCAGGATCTCAGCGACCACTGCCTCATTGCCTGTGTCAGTAATGGGTCCGCGGTCAAACAACCTCCACTCATCACAGTCAAACGCTCCCTAAAACACTTCAGCGAGCAGGCCTTTCTAATTTACCTGGCCGGGGTATCCTGGAAAGATATTGACCTCATTCCGTCAGTAGAGGATGCCTGGTTATTCTTTAAAAGTGCTTTCCTCACCATCTTAAATAAGCATGCCCAATTCAAAAAATGTAGAACTAGGAAAAGATATAGCCCTTGGTTAACTCCAGACCTGACTGCCCTTGACCAGCATAAAAACATCCTGTGACGTACTGCATTAGCATCGAATAGCCCCCGTGATATGCAACTTTTCAGGGAAGTTAGGTACCAATATACACAGTCAGTTAGGAATGCTAAGGCTAGCTTTATCAAACAGAAATTTACATCCTGTAGCACAAACTCCAAAAAGTTCTGGGACATTGTAAAGTCCATGGAGAACAAGAGCACCTCCCCCAGCTGCCCACTGCACTGAGGCTAGGAAACACTGTCACCACCGATAAATCTACGATTATCGAGAATTTCAATAAGCATTTTTCTAAGGCTGGGCTTGCTTTCCACCTGGCTACCCCTACCCCGGGTCAACAGCTCTGCACCCCCGACAGCAACTTGCCAAAGCCTCCCACATTTCTCCTTCACCCAAATCCAGATAGCTGATGTTCTGAAAGAACTGCAAAATCTGGACCCCTACAAATCAGCTGGGCTAGACAATCTGGACCCTCTCTTTCTAAAATTATCCACCGTAATTGTTGCAAGCCCTATTACTAGCCTGTTCAACCTCTCTTTCGTATCGTCTGAGATCCCCAAAGATTGGAAAGCTGCCGCGGTCATCCCCCTCTTCAAAGGGAGAGACACTCTAGACCCAAACTGTTACATACCTATATCTATCCTACCCTGCCTTTCTAAAGTCTTCGAAAGCAAAGTCAACAAACAGATCACGGACCATTTTGAATCCCACCGTACCTTCTCCGCTATGCAATCTGGTTTCTGAGCTGGTCATGGATGCACCTCAGCCACGCTCAAGGTCCTAAACAATATCATAATCGCCATCGACAAAAGACAATACTGTACAGCCGTATCCATCGACCTGGCCAATGCTTTCGACTCTGTCAATCACCACATTCTTATTGGCAGACTCAACAGCCTTGGATTCTCAAATGACTGTCTCGCCTGGTTCACCAACTACTTCTCAGCTGGAGTTCAGTGTGTCAAATGGGATGGCCTGTTGTCCAGACCTCTGCCAGTCTCTATGGGGGTGCCACAGGGTTCAATTCTCGGGCCGACTCTTTTCTCTGTATACATCAATGATGTCGCTCTTGCGGCTGGTGATTCTCTGATCCACCTCTATGCAAACGACACCATTCTGTATACTTCTGGCCCTTCTTTGGACACTGTGTTAACTAACCTCCAGACGAGCTTCAAAGCCATACAACTCTCTTTCCGTGGCCTCCAACTGTTCTTAAATGCAAGAAAACGTAATGCATGCTCTTCAACCGATCGCTTCCCGCATCTGCCCACCTGCCTAGCATCACTCCTCTGGACGGTTCTGACTTAGAAAAATGTATGTAAAAAATGTATTACTAGCCACTTTAAACAATGCCACTTAATATAATGTTTACATCCCCCACATTACTCATCTCATATGTATATACTGTACTCGATACCATCTACTGCATGTTGTCTATGCCGTTCTGTACCATCACTAATTCATATATTTTTATGTACATATTCTTCATCCCTTTACACTTGTGTGTATAAGGTAGTTGTTGTGAAATTGTTAGGTTAGATTACTACGCTCGCATTAACATCTGTAACCATGTGACAAATAACATTTTATTTAATAGCATGACTCTCGTACTTTGCCCTTTTCCTTTATGGTTGATATTAATGAAGAAAGGAGATATTATCTGTCTCTCTCCTATTGTGTACCACTGTTAAATACTGTGGAAAAATAAATAAAAAACAGGGAAAATAAGTACTTAGAACTACCAATTATAGAAAGATAAATATTAAAGAAAATGCTAAACACAACACTGGACTGAACTCCCTAATTGTCAAACTAATAATAATGTACAACAATATAGAAGATACATGACTAGAGGTTATGCAATATGGGTGTATATCCACTGCATGCTTCTTCAATGTGTAATTGACATGACCAAGGAGCTATTGCAAATTTAAAACTATGAAAAATGTACGTTACACCGCGTTATTTTACAGTACACAAACAAGAGTGTGCAATATAGAAGGGTAGTCAGCGGACATTAGGTCACATAACCAAGGAGCTATCGAAATTCTAAATTTTGAAAAATTAATGTAAAACCATGTGAGATAAAAATGGACAAACTAAAGGGTGTGCAATGTGTAGGCCCACTGAGTGGACATTCTGAACCTTGTTTGAAGTCACTAGGTCACATGGCCAAGGAGCTTTTGAAATTCTACATTTTGAAAAATTCATGTAAAACCATGTGAGATTTAAAAACAAAAATGGACAAACTGAAGGGTGTGCAATGTGCATCTATGCCACGGGTTAGCTACAACCAGTTTTGAAAGTGTTAGGAGTAATGCTTAAAGAGCTATTGAAATTTGAAAAAAGAATGTAAAACCATGTGAGATAAAAATGGGCAAACTAAAGGGTGTGCAATGTGTAGGCCCACTGAGTGGACATTCTGAACCTTGTTTGAAGTCACTAGGTCACATGGCCAAGGAGCTTTTGAAATTCTACATTTTGAAAAATTCATGTAAAACCATGTGAGATTTAAAAACAAAAATGGACAAACTAAAGGGTGTGCAATGTGCATCTATGCCACGGGTTAGCTACAACCAGTTTTGAAAGTGTTAGGAGTAATGCTTAAAGAGCTATTGAAATTTGAAAAATGTGATTTGTCACTATGTTGACGGTCCCTAACTGCTGTTGTGGACGTAAGGAGAACTACAGGCGAATATCCAATCTGAAACTGTCTTTACCTCGGTACATTGTACCTATGTTTTTCCTGCCTTTCTTTGTTTGCTGAAATA
Source organism: Oncorhynchus gorbuscha (assembly GCF_021184085.1). Lineage (NCBI taxonomy): Eukaryota > Metazoa > Chordata > Actinopteri > Salmoniformes > Salmonidae > Oncorhynchus > Oncorhynchus gorbuscha. Next base: position 22,983,620 of record NC_060177.1, read on the forward strand.
CATTATTTTTCAAAAAAACGTAAATCAAATACAACAGCAGACTGGTCTCGGCTCCACTCAGTGGTGAAGTTAATCCTAAACTTCCTTTACCATTGAGTGGAGTTTAGTCCGTTTACGTTAGCTATCTACAATGCATATTGCATGTATTCATGGAGCTAGATTAACATTACAGTACTAGTAACGTTAACTGTAGTGAGTCTAACTGTAACGCTTTATTATATTGTTGAAAATAGAATACACGTACTTACTATTCGGATATATTGCTACCACGCACAGATATATCTGATTTCTGAAAAGGGACTATCTTTGAAAAAATAAACATCTAGCACGCTGCCTAGCTAAACATATTCATCTGCAATCGCTCGAACGACAGCAAAGTATCGTCAGTAACGTTGATTACTATATCGCGAGACTGGCCTTTTGTAATATCTATCAAGATTGCTTTTAGATGATCATTTAATGTAACGTTGGACGAATAAATTAAACCATTGAATTGTATACCAATGTCCATTAGAGCTAAAAAATATGTTTCCGCCCGGTTTCGAACCGGGGACCTTTCGCGTGTGAGGCGAACGTGATAACCACTACACTACGGAAACAGTTACTTGAAAAATAGCTTCATTCTGCTTTCATGGTTCCTCCTGTCGTCTCTCATATCTAATGTGTTTTGAGAAAGAGGCGTGGAGGGAAAATGTGAGATCCACCCATGGACTGACTGGTTCATCAGAAATCTGCACATAATGACGAGGTGCTCATGTCTCCGCCCTGACAATGCGATTCGTCGTCTCGACAGGCGTTAAGTGTAGATCTGCTTAAATCCATACCCCATTGAAACGCATTGGGATTATTTTATACAGATTTTTGTCGAGAGATAGCTAACCCTCTCGCTTCGCCTCTTTCTCTGAAGGTATTATATGGGCGATGGTAAATTCAGTTTTCAATGTAAATTCTAACTAAAATAATTCTAACAGATCAGGTTTTCATCGGCATGATGATGGGAGCTAAGATATTAAACTTTTTAATCAACATGACAAATAAATACTTGAACTTTAGCTATATCGGCAACATCGACTTCTGAACACAATACAATCTACGGGTTTATCAAAGTTCCATTCGGGATGTAAACAGAAAATGTGATAATGAGTTCAGAATGGTCGCCCTCTGCTGGTAATTTGCAGGACGTGCAATGGTACAAGTAAAAGGAGGGTGGGTATATAATACTGAACAAAAATATAAACGCAACATGCAACAATTTCAAAGATTTTGCTGAGTTACAGTTCATATGAGAAAATCACTCATAGGCCACCCACTTGGCAGCCAGGCCCAGACAATCAATCAGACAATGGCTTCCAGTTGAAGCTCGCATCCGCTACAAGACCATGGTGCTTGCCTACGGAGCTGTGAGGGGAACGGCACCTCAGTACCTCCAGGCTCTGATCAGGCCCTACACCCAAATAAGGGCACTGCGTTCATCCACCTCTGGCCTGCTCGTCTCCCTACCACTGAGGAAGTACAGTTCCCGCTCAGCCCAGTCAAAACTGTTCGCTGCTCTGGCTCCCCAATGGTGGAACAAACTCCCTCACGACGCCAGGACAGCGGAGTCAATCACCACCTTCCGGAGACACCTGAAACCCCACCTCTTTAAGGAATACTTAGGATAGGATAAAGTAATCCTTCTCACCCCCCCCTTAAAATATTTAGATGCACTATTGTAAAGTGGCTGTTCCACTGGATGTCATAAGGTGAATGCACCAATTTGTAAGTCGCTCTGGATAAGAGCGTCTGCTAAATGACTTAAATGTAATGTAAATGTAAATCAGAATGAGTTTTTCCCCACAAAAGGGCTTTGTTACAGACAGAACTAAATAAAATGTTATATTTTCAATATTTAAGAATTTATTTAACTATATTTCTAAATTAATTTACCGTTTTTTTATTGAAAATACTACTACTACTACTACTACTACTACTACTACTATTGAAAATAAATACTACCATATTACAGAGCAAGCGGTAAAGCTTCATATGACTCACATTTTTGTTTTGTGGGACCTTGTAAGACATTATGTTCTTCAAGGAGGCCTGAGTAAGGCCAAAATGACTGCGTTTACACACATCCCATATATTTTTTTCTCTAATTGGTCTTTTAACCAATCATAACAGCTCTGAAAAATATCTGATGTGAAAGATCTGATGTGATCTGTCAAAAGACCAATTAGTAGAAAAAATATCAGAATTGGGCTTCCTGTGTAAATGCAGCCAATGTCACAAATGTTCAATCAAAAACTTCAATAATCTCTTCCTCAATTATGCTTTAAAATACAAATGTCAAATATACGTCAACAATCCTTCCTCCAAAGGACCCTTCTATGGATTACATTTTGTGAAAATCCCCAAAAGCATGATCGTTTTTTGTTCTAGTTAATCTGACAATAGCTTCATCTGTTATAAACATCTTCATTTGAAGCAAACTCGTTTTGTTTGAATACTTCGTATAGAAGCATTAAAGCTACTCCTTGCATTTACCTACCTCACTTTCTTCTTCTTTGGTATCAGGGCATTCCCACATTTAGTTTGTGTATGTGTTGTGTGTGGTCAATCGCGGTACATTTTTTAACCAAAAATAAAAAGGAAGGGGGGGGAAAAGTAAAATATTGCACCACCAACTAATCCTCCACCTGTAAACCCCTATTACATTCCACCACTATTACCGACTCACCGACAACTTCTCACAAAACACCCAGACCTGCTTTAAAGAAAAGATCCTTGTCCAGTTCGAGGTGAGTCATCGCTGTTCTGATATCTAGAAGCTCTTTTCGGCCATAAGAAACAATGGCAGAAATATTATGTACAAAATAAGATACAAACAATGCAATAAAACACAATATAGCACAGTTGGTTAGGAGCCCGTAAAACAGCAGCCATCTCCTCCGCCACCATTCTATTATCCCTGGCAACTTCAGCCTATGTGAGAATGCTGTTCATTCCATTCAACACCATAGTGCCCTCCAAGTTCATCACTCAGCTCAGGACCCTGGGACTGAACACCTCCCTCTGCAACTGGATCCTGGACATTCTGACGTGCCACCCCCAGGTAGTGAGGGTAGGCAACAACACATCTACCACACTGACCTTCAACACAGGGCCCCTCAGGCGTGGGTGCTTAGTCCCCTCCTGTACTCTCTGTTCACCCACAACTGCATGGCCGCACACAACTCCTACTTTAGCTTTAAGTTCCTCGGTGTCCACATCCCTGAGGAATTAACATGGTCCACACACACCAACACAGTCGTGAAGAAGGCACCCTCAAGAGGCTGAAAATATTTGGCATGGACACTCAGATCCTCAAAAGGTTCTACAACTGCACAATTGAGAACATCTTTGTCTGGTAGCATCACCACTTGGTATGGCAATTGCTTGGCATCCGACTACAGGGCACTACAAAGGGTAGTGCGTACAGCCCAGTACATCACTGAGGCTGAAGTCCCTGCCATCCACGACCTCTATACCAGGCGGTGTCAGAGGAAGGTCCTAAATAATTGTCGAAGACTCCAGCCACCCAAGTCATAGACTGTTCTCTCTGCTACAGCATGGCAATCGGGTACCGATGCAAAATCTGTAACCAACAGGATCCTGAAAAGCTTCTACCCCAAAACCATAAGATTCATAAATAGTTACCCAAATGGCTATATAGACTATCTGCATTGACACCCTTTTGCACTAACAGTTTTGACTCACATACTCTGCTCATTCTGCTTATTATATATCCTGTTACCTAGTAACTTTACCCTTACCTATATGTAGATATCTACCTCAATTACCTAGTACCCCTGGACATCGGCTTGGTACTGATGAGCTGTGTATATAGCCAAGTTATCATTGTGTATTTATTCCTGGTGTTATTAACTTTCTACAATTTTACTGTTGGGAAGTAAACATTTCACTGATAGTCTACACCTGTTGTTTACGACGCATGTGACAAATACGATTTGATTTGATTTGACACACTCACACACAGACCAAACTCGTGTGTCCATCCATCCATTTTTTGTCTCCTGCACCTACAGTACTCGTCAAAGGTTTGGACACACCTACTCGTTTAAGGGTTGTTCTTTATTTGGACTATTTTCTGCATTGTAGAATAATAGTGAAGACATCAAAACTATACAATAACATACGTATATGGAATCATGCAGTAACCCAAAAAGTGTTAAACAAAGATTCTACAAAGTTGCCACCCTTTGCCTTGATGACAGCTTTGATGACAGCTTCACCTGGATTGCTCTTCCAACAGTCTTGAATGAGTTTCCACATATACTGAGCACTTGTTGGCTGCTTTTCCTTCACTCTGCGGTCTAACTCATCCCAAACCATCTCAGTTGGTTTGAGGTCGGGTGATTGTGGAGGCCAGGTCATATCTGATGCAGCACTCCATCACTCACCGGTATCTCTACTTGCACATGATCATCTGATCATTTATCATTCCAGTGTTAATCTGCTAAATTGTAATTATTCACTCCTATGGCCTATTTATTGACTACCTCCTCATGCCTTTTGCACACAATGTATTTAAACTCTTTTTTTCTACTGTATTATTGACTTGTTTATTGTTTACTCCATGTGTAACTCTGTGTTGTTGTCTGTTCACACTGCTATGTTTTATTTGGCCAGGTCGCAGTAGTAAATGAGAATTTGTTCTCAACTAGCCTACCTGGTTAAAAAAAGGTGAAATAAAAATAAAGAAAGAAATAAAATAAAATAGCCCTTACACAGCCTGGAGCTGTGTTGGGTCATTGTCCTGTTGAAAAACAAATGATAGTCCCACTAAGCGCAAACCAGATGGATTGAGTAATGAGTAGGTGTGTCCAAACTTTTGAAAGGTACTGTATGTTAAGAGTGATGTACAGATGTAGGATCTTAATTTGAGCCAGTTAGCTACAGCAGGAAAATAATCTTGCAGCAAAAGGAAATGTGAATTATTATGTGGATTATAATAAATTGACCTTTTTGTAGGGATTGATACAGTTTTTGTAAGGGAAAATCAAGTCTGAAATTTCAAAGTGGAAATTACAAACTTCAGAAGCCTTTTCAAACCTCAAATGCACAAAATGTTTTAAAATTCCTACATTGCAGCGAACTTCTCCTGCAACAGGGTGATTAAATGAAGATCTTACATCTGTATCCACATTTCCAAAGGTGAATGGGTAAAGTGTCATCTCTCTCTGCCCCGTCCCTCTACTAGAGTAAATCCTTTTCAGGAAACTAATCGGCAGTACTGTTGTCCTGTGCTTATCATAATATTTTTATGCTGCTGTGGGACAAGGCTTATAACTGGAGTGTTAAGATGTTTATCTAATAAGGTGTATGCAGATTCGCATACGCCAGTGGAGAACGACTGCCCCTGCTCATTGAAGCCGCGGATGTTCAAGGCCAACTGCGGTACTGCAGGCATTGTTAGCAGAAAAATGGGAATCTTCATGGCCAATTTTCGTGTACATTTTTTTTTTAATGGATGACAATCATGGTACCAATAGTTGCCTTTAACACACAAGATGTACTTGAACCGATTATTTTAAAATCACACAGAAAAGAAGGTATAAGGATCATTTAGTTTCTAATGGCAGCCTGCAGCCTTTCTCTTTCTCATTTGTTTTTAACCAGGCAAATCAGTTCAGAACAAATTCTTATTTACAATGACGGCCTACACCGGCCAAACCCGGACAATGCTGGGCCAATTGTGCCACACCCTATGGGACTCCCAATCACAGCCAGTTGTGATACAACCTGGATTCAAACCAGGGTGTCTGTAGTGATGCCTTTAGCACTGAGATGTAGTGCCTTAGACCACTGCACCACTCGGGAGCCCATTTAAAAGGGACAGCACTGAGCTAGCTGGAGTAGCTCAAACTGCGCGTGATACGCCATCTTTAACCGGCTTAATTTGGCTATTGAGTCTTCACATAGGAATCCATGGTGTTATGTGATCAGTGACTTTGTCCATTCATATATACAGTCATTGGCACACACAGACACACACGCTCACACACATAGTGACTCTGTGACTTCTCACCCATGTGGTGTATCCAACTCTCCCCTTCCCTTTATCCAAAGCCCCACCAACACCCCTCCTACAGCCACCCTCTCTCTCTCTCAATCTGGGCAGTCTGCCAGTGTGCCCATCCTGCTCTCTCTCCCTTTCTCTCTATCCCCCTCTTTTTCTCCCTTTCTCTCTATCCCCCTCTTTTTCTCCCTCTCTCTCTATCCCCCTCTTTTTCTCCCTCTCTCTATCCCCCCTCTTTTTCTCCCTCTCTCTCTATCCCCCTCTTTTCTCCCTCTCTCTCTATCCCCCTCTTTTTCTCCCTCTCTCTCTATCCCCCTCTTTTTCTCTCCCTCTCTCTCTATCCCCCTCTTTTTCTCCCTCTCTCTCTATCCCCCTCTTTTCTCCCTCCCCCTCTCTCTATCCCCCTCTTTTTCTCCCTCTCTCTCTATCCCCCTTTTTCTTTTTCTCCCCCTCTCTCTCTATCCCCCTCTTTTTCTCCCTCTCTCTCTATCCCCCTCTTTTTCTCCCTCTCTCTCTATCCCCCTCTTTTTCTCCCTCTCTCTCTAGATCTCTTTGTATTCTGCATTCGCTGAGCTTTTTCACAATGTTATTATAGAACAAAGTGGTTCTGGGTTTTTCTGTGCTCTCTCTCTCTCTCTCTCTCTCTCTCTCTGTGAGGCAGGCAGCGCAGCAGAGCGGTGAACTCAGTGTGTTCTCACGTCTGTATTGGGCAGGCTGGTGGTGTGTGAGAGAGCACTGAGCAGCACTGAGCAGGGATGAGCACCAGGCAGTGAGGAAGAGAACGACAGAGTAAAAAAGGAGTGCAGCTGTGGAGAACGAGAGCTGGCATACCTCTCTCTCTCTCCCTCCATCTCTCTCAGTCTGTCTCCCCCACTCCCATGCTGTTGTGATAGACAGCACGGCACTCTCGGCTCGGCTGCATGGAGGCACAGGGAGGGGCAGGGAGCCCAGGTAGGTGCAGCTTTATGTTATCCACTGTTAGCATAGAATACATCAGCCTAGACCAGACTGTCCATCACCATGTCTTTCCAGATGGACTCTATGTTATGTTTATTCCATGTTAGTCTATCATACCAGCCTCTTTCACTCTATTGTCACATTTAAATTCTCTGTTAGCCCAGACTTGGTTTCTGAGAATAGGTGCTCTGTTTTACCCCAGACATATACTCTAGCAGCCTAGATGGTTATGTTAGTTAAATCATGTACTCTGCCAGCTTTGACTGTATAATAGTATATTAGTGTCAGTAATTCTCTTAACAGTGGGTTCTGTTAATGTATTAGCCCACCTGCAGTGCACATCAGTGGACTGCAGATGATACTGTAGAGTAGAGGAAACAGTAGCCAACATTAAGGATGGAAATAAGATAGTGGTGGATGTTTCTACAGGTCTGAATTGGAGAATATATAACGTGTTAATGACTCCATACTATTCTTAGCATGTTTAGACTAAATGCAGATGAAATATGTGTTGAATGGTTACATGTAATGACATGGTTGGGAACGGAAGGAAGATGAACACATGTTCATGTTGCTGTTATCAGATATGAAGGATGTTGTTGTGTGTAGAGCTAGTTCAGTACCCTGTGTTGACACAATGTAGTTAATAAGATGTGGTAAACAAGATGTGATTTGTATGGTATCAATTAGACACAATACCTTAATGACATTGATAAAACGGATCATAGCAACATCATTTCCTGTAGGATGGATTGTTATCTGTGATAAAGGAAAAAGGATGGATGTTCGATGAGAGAAATAACAGTGTGGTGGGAGAAGGGCGTGGAGAGACTTACTTCCTGTTGCCTTTACTGTTGAAAGAAGATTGATTTGATTTGAACCGATATGTTGAGTTTGATTAAACTATTGTGGTGAATGCAATCAGTGTGTGAGAGAGAACCTGATTCAGAGGAAGTCCTGCGTGATTGCTAGGAGCAGTGTGAGCCAAAACCTGAAAGAGCAGTCTTTCAAACAGCACACTCCAGTCCTTTCACTGTTGGCTGGTGGTGTGTTCACCATGTCCCATTAAACACACTGTGTACGGATGGTCTGCTCATGACACACACTGAGTGCTCAGTCAGTAGGCATTTACAGTGGGACACACTGGGTCAAGAGGAGCATGAGGTAGTGTCAGCTCAGTCATCACGTTGACTGACCTATTAGAGACGGTCCTAGTGAATAAGACCCCATCCAATTACTCATTTGATATGGCTTGGATATACCAGAGATCTCTGCAGACGGCGAGGTTAAGTTTATTACTTTCATATGATCAGTAGGATTGTACAATAAGCCATTCCAGAGCATTGAGAAACAGATTAACAGTCCTCTCTTTTGAAAAGTGTCTCAGGTTGGGGGCACGTTAGGTGGCTAGGCTAGCTACCTGACTCATTGACACATTTACCCTAGACCATGTAGGACTGACACTCATTCATCTAGGATGTATGTCTGACCCACTAAGGATAAAGACACATACAACCTCAGTCCCCAGAGCCACATTGGTACAGTAGCTGGTTTAGTCAATGAGTCTCCTCATATGTCACTATCACTGCACTACCTAGCAGATCCATCTCATTCTAGAGCATTCTTTACAGTACACATATTTATAGTATCAACATTGACATGTGCCATGTATAGTCATACTTGGTGGCTAACAAAATAATGGAAGCAAGGCATTACATACTGTGATGAGCCTTTCATACTGTGATGTGCCATTGTGTAATGGGAATATTTAAGATGTTTATGCAGGCCAACACATAAGATTCCCAGTGTTCTAATTCAGACACTCATTTGTGTATGGTTTGATGGTCACTAGACCTGACACTGAATATTATAGATTTTTCTCATATCTGATGATAGTGATTGACTCCAGACTGGAGGTACACGGACAGAGGACACTGACTGTTATTGTATTCTGTGACACAATGTAATTCTGTAGCAGCTGATTTTGTGACTTCCTACAAGCCTCTCAGTGGGCGTTTACGGAACATTGGTGCTGTGAGATTAGAATATGTTATCTGCTTCTGTTCTGGAAGAGTTGTATTAAACCAGATTGATTTTGATTGATGTCATCTGTGACTGCTCTTATTTTTTATTCACCTTGAAAAACCCCTACTACACTTTGATTGAATACTCTGTGTGTGTCTATGCATGTAAAACATGATTGGCAATTGATTTAAGGTGTAAACCACAGGAGGTTGCTGGCACCTTAACTGGGGAGGATGGGCCCGTGGTAATAGCTGGAGTGGAATGGTATCAAATACATCAAACATATGGTTTCCATGTGTTTGATGCCATTCCATTCACTACGTTCCAGCCATTATTGTCAGCCATCCTCCCCTCAGCAGCCTCCAGTGGTGTAAACATTAATTGTGTGACTATGAGGCAGATTGACAGACAGAGAGGGGTAACAGACATGGGAAATGAAGCAGCAAATGGTAAATAGTATCACCACCTCATTATAGAGAAGGGAAAGTGGAGCTGTATTCTCTCAGCTTGTTTGGACCCTCGCTGCAAAAATAAATCGATAGCCAACAGCAAGCCTTGTATCCAGGGTGAAATGGGAATCCATCATGTTTAGTCTGTGACTTGCTCTGCCAACCCTTTGAAATGCCACACCCTTCTCTGTGTGACACACACACACACACACACACACACACACACACACACACACACACACACACACACACACACACACACACACACACACACACACACACACACACACACACACACACACACACACACACACACACACACACACACACACACACACACACAAACTGTGCCAAAGATGCTCTTCTCCATTCCTGAGGACGTGGATGTTTCCACAGTGATTGTGCAGTCTGAGGGACAACATGATGATGATGTCCAACAGAGGCTTGGGGAGGGCAGCCCAGCAGGGAGTTAGGATGTTAACCTCTAGAACGCTCCTGCTGCTACTTTCTCACCTATCTCTTTCCTCTTTTCACCCACACCTTCATTCCGCTCCCCCTCTCATCTATCTCCATCCCTCTCTCCTCCCTGTCTGCTGTGTTCTGCGCTAACGCTTGTTGCTGCAGAGTCAGTGAGGTAGCAATGTGCCGCATGACTCAGAGGAATCTGGAGATCAAATCAAATCAAATCAAATTTTATTTGTCACATGTGCCGAATATAACAGGTGTGTGTGTGTGTGTGTGTGTGTGTGTGTGTGTGTGTGTGTGTGTGTGTGTGTGTGTGTGTGTGTGTGTGTGTGTGTGTGTGTGTGTGTGTGTGTGTGTGTGTGTGTGTGTGTGTGTGTGTTCGCATGTACACTTACATGTGTGAAAATGTGCACGTGTGTGTGAATGTGTGACAGTTTGATCAAGTGTGTATGGATTTCTACTAGAGTGGGGAGTGTGCGCTGTAGATGACTGCGCATGTAAGTGTACTGAATGTTCAGGTGTATATAGGCATGTGTGAGAGAGACTAGAGGTATCTGTATGTGGCTGTATGTTGGTTTGTGAGTCTTCTAAGATACACCTCAGCTCCCTGGATAATATTCCATGACTCAGAGCCTGGTGGAATGTAGTCTTCCTCCAAGGAATGTGTTGTCTCAGAACATCAGATGAGACAGCCGTTTTCAATTTAAACCTAATTGAATGTCCAACTCGGCCTAGTACACAAGCACATCCACATAAGTCTATTTCCATCACTGTCTGTACGTGACTCACACACACTGGAGGAGATCTAAACTACCTTTACACACAACTTCAAACATTCACACACACACACACACACACACACACACACACACACACACACACACACACACACACACACACACACACACACACACACACACACACACACACACACACACACACACACACACACACACACACACACACACACACACACACACACACACACACACACACACACACACACACACACACATGTGTAAACCTGTCTATGGTAAAGCCCACAGCATGCAGTGTTAAGGAAAAGGAGCAGAGCTATTCAGGGGTTCATGTGGATACAGAAGGTGATGTAATAACCTGGGGATTAATGTTACTGTAGATTATCATCAGTACTCGTGGTTAACCTTCTGTTCAACCCCTCCTATTACACTAAATATTACACTAGATGTGGGGGAGTTATGCAATAGAAAGTGGATCATCTAACTGTGTGAGCCTGGTAGAAGAGTAATATGAACATTTCATCCCTTGTCCTCTTTGAAAAGCTACACAGAATGACGACCCTGTGGTAATTGTAGTCCAAAGGGATAAAAACCTAAACTCTGAAATGAGAGGGGAAATAAAGGGATAGAGAACCACAGTAAAAAGGTTTAGTGAAGTGGATGAAATGAGAGTTTCAGAGTTTTAACTCTTTAAATAAAACATGTGAGTGAGTATAGGGAGGCTCTGAGGCGGTGGTTCATTGACACGGAGGTAGTGAAACTGAAACAGTAGAGCTACTGTCACTAGACAACCTTTTACATAACAACACACATTGTCTTTTCCCTGTGAGCAAAGCACAGCACAGGACAGTGAAACAGGCTCTGTAGAAAGACAGGAGCAACAAGATATCTGAAAATAGAACTAAGACAAACTCTTTCTCATCTGACAATTGAAATGCTATAAAAACAGAATTTTCCACTTTGAAACGTACACTGTGGGGTTCCATTGCAGAAAATGTAATAATTATTGATTTTTCAACACATTTTGAGATTCTAGATTGGTGGCTATACGCTTTCTGTTACAACCCAAATGCCAATACTGGTATTTTATGCAGTGTTTATTTAGACTGTGTGTGTGTGTGTGTGTGGGCGTGCGTGTTTGTGTGTATTCATGTATGTATGCACGTATGTGTGCAAGTGTGTGTGTCTGTGTTATACAGCATTGTGCACAGCAGGGTGGGTCCGTAAACAAATGTCACACAAGACATCCTCAGGAGAAGATGGATGGGCATGGTCACCCAGAATAGCCTGCTAGTCACTCACTGCTTCCTGAGGCGAGACGCACAGTGGCTAAATATGATTACCAGCACACAGCATAAATGCATCACAAAACACATCTGCCAGACATGAATAAAAGGAGATCGTGGATGCAGGAAGGGCTAGACAGTGACAACGAACACTCACTCTTACCTGTCTCATTTGCTCTCTCCCTCTTTTCCTGTGTGTGTGTGCGTACGTGTGTACTTACATGTGTGTGTATGTGTGTGTGTTTACCACCACAGAGCCCAATAAAGACATCCAGAAGTTGCTGAAGCCCTCCAGCTCAGGAGACCTTTCCAAGGAGTTGTACCATCACCCAGTGGGGGAAGAGGAGGGAGGGCTCCCAGGACACACCGCTGGCCTGCTGCACGTCACCGAGAGGAGACGTGAGTACCGGGGTAAGGGGAGCGATGGAGGAGTGGTGGATAGATGGATGGAGGGTGGATTGAATGGATAGAAAAAAGGAATGGGGGAGGATGGGGAGGATAGTAATTAGGGGATGGCTAAAGGATGGCAGTTGGATGGCATTTTGGATGGAATTTTAACTACTGTATATAATATGGCTAGTAAGGCAACATTTTTTAAATCTATATGGTTCTACAAAGAACCTTTAGATTGAGAAAGTTCTTTATAGAACCAACCAAGGGTTGTAACCATAGCAGAACCCTTTTTTAGAGGTCCTATAAAGAACCATGCTCATAAGTTTCTACAGTGCCTTGCGAAAGTATTCGGCCCCCTTGAACTTTGCGACCTTTTGCCACATTTCAGGCTTCAAACATAAAGATATAAAACTGTATTTTTTTGTGAAGAATCAACAACAAGTGGGACACAATCATGAAGTGGAACGACATTTATTGGATATTTCAAACTTTTTTAACAAATCAAAAACTGAAAAATTGGGCGTGGTTTCATATAGAACCATTCAAAAATATTCTATATACAGTAGCAAGAAAAAAGGACCATTCTCAATCTTAAGGTTCTTTGTAGAACCGTAGTGTGGTTTATATTCTGGTTTACTAGCCATATTATATTGTTAAAAATCCATTGCAGTTATTATTTTGTGTGTCAGCTCTGGAATGGCTGTGGGTCCCTGAGGAGATTATTGATATCTACTGACTTAGTCAATCATTCTGAATTGACACAAGGCCATATGTGAATCTTTCACAAGACAACATCACTGGCGTTAGTCATATTTCATATTTAATAGCGTAACACAACAGTTTAGAACAACTGGAATTACACCCTCACTCACGGTTGCACAAAAAAGCTGCGAATAAAACCACGCCCCAAAATATTTGAATGAGCTGCCGCCCGTACATTTTAATTATCACTAAAGTAAAATCAAATTGAGCTGCAAAGAACCATTGAAGGGCTCAAATTGTTGCACAAGTGTACACTGTGGTCAGTCCATCACTTCCTCTGGGGTTAAATTGAGATATATTGCACCCATCTTCCCAGTTCCAGTAACCCGACTTCCACCTTTTCCTCTACCCATCCACACTTCCAATCCCCCAGCTAAAAGGCATCATTGTGTGTCTGTCCCCCCACAGAGGGAGCCCTGTGTTACTGTGTCTATCTACACCTGCCCACAGACACGCACACAGACACACAGACAGACACAGGCCTCACAAGGAAGTCTTTATCTACCCAACGACTAAACACCCATTCAGGGAGACAGCCACTACAGCCCAGTATCTGTGTCCTTCTGCCTTAAAGAGACACCTGGGGCACAGTTACCCTACAGACAGAGAGGGAAACCCTTGAGTTACATCATAAAACTAGTAAATTTATTTTCTACAACAGTTTATGTATTGTGGGGAGCGAATAACAATTGGATAAAGTTGTTAATAGCCCTCTTGCTGAGTTTGGCTGGACCCAATGACTTTGTTACCTCTAGATAAGGTCAAGTCCAGTTTACTGGCTCTGAGCCAAGCATCACACTGTGCACTATAACCAATCCTACTGAGGCACAGTGGAAGCCCCTGTTAAAGCCTGAGTGTATGAGAATATTTTGGGAATCATTATAGCCTCATTATAGGCTGTTTGTTGAGACTGGCTGATCTATACTGTGCTCATCATTTTGCTAAAGGGGGAGACCCTTGCAACTGTCTTTCTAGCTTACCCCGTCACCCCCCTCGATCCTCATTATAGGCTGCTCTGGCTAGGCTAATGATCAGTGAGCAATGGGGTGGCTGGGGGGCCTGGGGGGGTCAGATACAGAGGCATTCTACTGTTTGATGGAGCCCCCAGTCTCTCCGCCGCTCCCCTCAGCCAGACGACTGCTATTGACGGCCCAGCATACCAGGCAATTATCTCAGTCTTCACTAAGGCAGATTAGCCCTCTTCTCCCTCATCTTTCTCTCCCCAGATTTGTTTTCTTATCTCTCACTCTCTCTCAATTTTTATTTCCAATTGAGTTTGTCCATTCTTCTTTTCCATTACATGTATACTCTTCCCTCTCCCCTTATCTTACATTCTATTACATTTTCAATATACAGTACACCCTGGCAGAGAGGAGAGACAGAGACAGAAACAGAGACAGAGAGATCCCTGAGTACAACCCCAGAGAGAACATAGAGTGAAGGGCAGTGAGAGAAGGCAGAGACAAGAGAAGAAGGGAAAGAACAATAACAAGGAAATACCTGAGGCTGCATTTAACAAGGGGCCAAAAGTCAAAGAAATAGCCAAAGTCATTTCTAAGTCCTCTTTATTTCTTCTAATTTTCTATTTGTAACCGTCAGCCAAAAACAACAGGAGGGGTCAGGACAACAAGGACAAGTGGTTGGTTGGTTTGTGTGTGTGTGTGCTTTCACAAGTGGGCTACTGCTTAGTATCCATTCAACAGCTGCCATACAAGTCTAATGTATGAATGTCACCTTTCCTTCTCAATGTGAATGCATTATGGGTATAGTCCCATCAATGGGCTGCCAGAGAGACACTTAATGGGTTGAGAGAGAGCAACAACCGTTTCTCTCCATCTCTCTCACCAACCTTGCTGGGAGGAAAAATGTGTTACTGATCAATTATTCAAGGAGAAGTGGGGGTGGGAGTAGACAGAAGAGGAGGGTTACAGGAGGGGTAGAGGAAAGAAATTAACAAAGGGGACTGGGATGACTGTAACTAGTTTAGAGAGAGAAAAAAAAGAGAGAGATATAGCGGAGGTGGAATTTCTTTATAACCCCTTTCTGTCTTCATCTCTCCTCCCTCCCTCTCTCTCCTAAGTAATTTGAACTACAACTCTTCCATCCATCCCTCCTCTCTCTCTTTCTCTCCCTTCCTCTCTACTTCTCTTGCTGGGAGATTCAAAGAGACAGACAGCCGTGGGCAAGCCTATTCCGGCCTCTGGGGAGAACTCATCTAGTAGAAGCTATTCTCACAGTCTGATCTTAGGCCCTCCCTCTCGCACGCACACACACACACACACACACACGCACACACACACACACATTGTACCCTACATTCCTCTTCTATATTCACACTTTCCCTCCATCCCTCAATACATTCTTAAACCCAAATAATTTTGTCAGGGAGGGGTTGCACCTGACGCATGCCCTGAGGGTGTGTCGGCTTAGAGGACTGATGAAGTAGAATATAGTATGGGGGTATTGGAGTAGGACAGCACCCTCCATATAATAGATTTTGTAGATTTATTAAAATATGCATGGGCATTTTTCATTATCCAGCTTGCTCATGGTCTGGTCTAATGGCTAGAATATAGCCAAAACCATACCACATACCAGGGCTTCATTCACAATCAGAGCTGCTCTGCTGCTGTGTGAGACTGCTGACAGCTGTGGACGCAGGCTCTTTCATTCCCCCCATCAAAACCAATATAGGGCAGGTGTTACTTCTTTCAGGTCCGATACTATGGCTATCATGACCCTTTAACCTTGTGTTTTCAGCCCCAGAGTCTGAGCGTGGCTAATGTCATGCTGTTACGCCTGACAGGCTTCGGTAATGCCTTTTATTAGAGTCGTAACATGGGTGATCATACCAGCATATATATCTGGTGAGGTAATTGAAGAGCCTGGCCTGCACAGATTTAATGGCTCTACTTACAGTTATTTACAATCGCTAGGACCCATTTCTCAATACTTAGGTCACTTTTTCAAAACGCTTCACACAGTGAGCACAACATCAGTCTATGTGGGCTAAACTGTGGATAATTATTCATTGCTTTGGCACAAAAATGCATTCAATGACTACATCTTTCAAATTTCATGAATTATTTTCTCACTCGGTGTAACGGCTCTCGTCAGAATGAGGATCGGACCAAATCTCAGCGTGGTGAGTGTTCATGATATTTAATTTCTCAAAACATACTTGAACAAAGTAACAAAGTTAAAAACCGAAACAGTTCTGTCAAGTGCAGACACTAAACAGAAACTACCTACCCACAAAACACAGGTGGTAAAATGGCTGCCTAAGTTTGATTCCCAATCAGAGACAACGATAGACAGCTGACTCTGATTGGGAACCACACTCAGGCAAAAACAAAGAAATAGAAAACAAAGAAATAAAGAACCTAGAATGTCCACCCTAGTCACACCCTGGCCTAACCAAAATAGAGAATAAAAGCCTCTCTATGGCCAGGGCATGACACTCAGACACAACCACCACCAAAACTCTATGTACAGTGGGGCAAAAAAGTATTTGGTCAGCCACCAATTGTGCAAGTTCTCCCACTTAAAAATATGAGAGAGGTCTGTACTTTTGATCATAGGTACACTTCAACTATGACAGACAAAATGAGAAAAAAAATCCAGGAAATCACATTGTAGGATTTTTTATGAATTTATTTGCAAATGATGGTGGAAAATAAGTATTTGGTCACCTACAAACAAGCAAGATTTCTGTCTCTCACAGACCTGTAACTTCTTCTTAAGGAGGCTCCTCTGTTCTCCACTCGTTACCTGTATTAATGGCATCTGTTTGAGCTTGTTATCAGTAGAAAAGACACCTGTCCACAACCTCAAACAGTCACACTCCAAACTCCACTATGGCCAAGACCAAAGAGCTGTCAAAGGACACCAGAAACAAAATTGTAGACCTGCACCAGGCTGGGAAGACTGAATCTGCAATAGGTAAGCAGTTTGGTTTGAAGAAATCAACTGTGGGAGCAATTATTAGGAAATGGAAGACATACAAGAACACTGACAATCTCCCTCGATCTGGGGCTCCACGCAAGATCTCACCCCGTGGGGTCAAAATGATCACAAGAACGGTGAGCAAAAATCCCAGAACCACACAGGGGGACCTAGTGAATGACCTGCAGAGAGCTGGGACCAAAGTAACAAAGCCTACCATCAGTAACACACTACGCCGCCAGGGACTCAAATCCTGCAGTGGCAGACGTGTCCCCCTGCTTAAGCCAGTACATGTCCACGCCCGTCTGAAGTTTGCTAGAGAGCATTTGGATGATCCAGAAGAAGATTGGGAGAATGTCATATGTTCAGATGAAACCAAAATGGAACTCTTTGGTAAAAACTCAACTCGTCGTGTTTGGAGGACAAAGAATGCTGAGTTGCATCAAAAGAACACCATACCTACTGTGAAGCATGGGGGTGGAAACATCATGCTTTGGGGCTGTTTTTCTGGGACCAGGACGACTGATCCGTGTAAAGGAAAGAATGAATGGGGCCATGTATCGTGAGATTTTGAGTGAAAACTTCCTTCCATCAGCAAGGGCATTGAAGATGAAACGTGGCTGGGTCTTTTAGCATGACAATGATCTCAAACACACCGCCCGGGAAACGAAGAGTGGCTTCGTAAGAAGCATTTCAAGGTCCTGGAGTGGCCTTGCCAGTCTCCAGATCTCAACCCCATAGATTACATTTACATTTTACATTTAAGTCATTTAGCAGACGCTCTTATCCAGAGCGACTTACAAATTGGTGCATTCACCTTATGACATCCAGTGGAACAGTCACTTTACAATAGTGCATCTAAATCTTAAAGGGGGGGGGGAGAGGGAATACTTATCCTATCCTAGGTATTCCTTAAAGAGGTGGGGTTTCAGGTGTCTCCGGAAGGTGGTGATTGACTCCACTGTCCTGGCGTCGTGAGGGAGTTTGTTCCACCATTGGGGGGCCAGAGCAGCGAACAGTTTTGACTGGGCTGAGCGGGAGCTGTACTTCCTCAGTGGTAGGGAGGCGAGCAGGCCAGAGGTGGATGAACGCAGTGCCCTTGTTTGGGTGTAGGGCCTGATCAGAGCCTGGAGGTACTGAGGTGCCGTTCCCCTCACAGCTCCGTAGGCAAGCACCATAGATAGATAATCTTTGGAGGGAGTTGAAAGTCCATGTTGCCCAGCAACAGCCCCAAAACATCACTGCTCTAGAGGAAATCTGCATGGAGGAATGGGCCAAAATACCAGCAACAGTGTGTGAAAACCTTGTGAAGACTTACAGAAAATGTTTGACCTCTGTCATTGCCATCAAAGGGTATATAACAAAGTATTGAGATAAACTATTGTTATTGACCAAATACTTATTTTCCACCATAATTTGCAAATAAATTGATTAAGAATCCTACAATGTGATTTTCTGGATATTTTTTCTCTCATTTTGTCTGTCATAGTTGAAGTGTACCTATGATGAAAATGACAGGCCTCTCTCATCTTTTTAAGTGGGAGAACGTGCACAATTGGTGGCTGACTAAATACCTTTTTGCCCCACTGTACTTACAGGCCAATTTGCACATGCTTACATACTTGTTTTAAAACTATTAAACTTAAGTTCAAAACCTAACATAACACAGAGTTGAATAAGATAGCAATTTGCCACATTTAAATGTATTCCAAATCTAAAAAAGGAAATACTATCAAAACAATTCGACCAACCACATCTGATTCCCATTGTAGCTGAACACCTACCCAGGTGTTAGTCTTTGAATTTCATTACCATCTATACAAAAGAGGGCATCTTAAAAATAATGCAGTACTGTAATGTAAACATGGACCCAGCCAGAGATAGAGAAGTGGCTGACAGAGGAAGAAGAGTGGCTGGGAGAGGGAGAGGAGTACGTATTGTGGCGTACAGCAGGTCAGCCACCTGGGGGAGACTCGTCAAGGCTTGGTAACAGGTGGAGTATACATTGGGGCTGCTTGGGAGCTGGTGAGTAATCAAGGGCGGATTGCTCACCAGCTGTACGAGGCCCATAAAGCTGCCAGAAGGGCAGCACACAGGGAGAGGACTAGAGGATGTGAGGTGGCTTCTATGTGGTTGGATACGTTTACCCGAGCTAAGCCGAGGGAGTTGAGTTTGTGTGCCCGACAGGATACAGGAGACGTGCCCAACCGGAGCCCAGGAGATGGTGTCCTGGAGAGGGACTCATGGGGTAGACCTTTTCTTTTTGATTTATTATTTAATAAACACCCTTGAAACCGAGCTGATCATACTCTGTCCGTGTCTGATCTATGTAAATGTCTTGACCAAACCCCCTGGTCTGCCACAAATGGTGGAGAATGCAGGTACTCTGATAATGTGGTCAGATCAGGGTTGACATTTACACAGTTTCAGCATGGACGAGTTTATAGCTCAGTTCGTCCGGGCCCAACAAGCACAACAGGCAGTTCAGGAATGAAAAACAAAATGTCCGCCTTGTTAACCTGTTACTCCTACCCCCTACTTTTTTGAACATTCTGTTAAAAATCGCGCAACATTTCAGCGCCCTGCTACTCATGCCAGGAATATAGTATATGCATATGATTAGTATGTGTGGATAGAAAACACTCAGACGTTTATAAAACTGGTTAAATAACGGCTGTGACTATAACAGAACGTGCGTTTCATCGAAAAGTGCAGGAAAATCTGATCACTGAAAATGGGAAAATATATCCATGCGCCACTTCAACCCATTGTTAAACGTGATCCACATTAAATGGGGCCGACGTTGCAATACCTACAGCTTCCACACGATGTCAACAGTCTTGTCATTTGCCTACGATTTGTTTCTTGGTCAAACAGACACAAGGCAGCGCAGTTCTTCCTGTCTCCGACCGGATATTTTGGTTGAGATTTACCCGGACATTATTTCCAGACGTACAGCTATAGAATATACATCGCCTCGTGATCAATTTGATCGCTTATTAACGTTTACTAATACCTAAAGTTGCATTACAAAAGTATTTCGAAGTGTTTTGTGAAAGTTTATCGTCGACTTTTTTAATTTAAAAAAATGACGTTACGTTATAAAACGCTATTTTTTCCGTTGATCACACAGTCTTCATAGATCGATATCTAGGCTATATATGGACCGATTTAATCGAAAAAAAGACCCAATAGTGATGTTTATGGGACATCTAGGAGTGTTAACAAAGAAGATGGTCAAAGGTAATGAATGTTTTATATTTTATTTGTGCGTTTTGTGTAGTGCCGACTATGCTAATTATTTTGTTCACTTCCCCTGCGGGTCTTTTGGGGTGTTACATGCTATCAGATAATAGCTTCTCATGCTTTCGCCGAAAAGCATTTTAAAAATCTGACTTGTTGCCTGGATTCACAACGAGTGTAGCTTTAATTCAGTACCCTGCATGTGTATTTTAATGAACGTTTGAGTTTTAACGAGTGCTATTAGCATTTAGCGTAGCGCATTTGCATTTCCAGATGTCTAGATGGGACGCCTGCGTGTCAGGTAGGAGCAAGAGGTTAAGGAAGTCAGGAAGCTGCAATGAGGAGCGTCTCCTGAATCACATCCCAACCAGTTTTTAATGGAAGACGATGACCTCGAAACATACTTCTGTACATTTGAACGGACAGCACTACGGGAAGGATGGCCAAGACCGCAGTGGGCAAGTCTGCTGGCCCCGTTCTTCTCTGTGAATGCCCAAAAGGTGTATTGGGACCTGGACGACGAACAGGTGGATAACTACGATGGACTCAAACGGGAGATACTCAGCCGCTACGGGTACAGCCTAGCCCATCGAGCTTAACAGTTCCACGACTGGAGGTTCGTACATGAGGCCGCCCCCCGAGCCCAGATGAGCGACCTACTGCGCGTCACCAGGGCATGGCTCTTCACCGACGTATCCACCCTATCCATCCTCGACAAAGTGGTCCTGGATCGCTTCTTATGGACAATACCCCATGACATGAAGAGGGCAGCGAGTTTATGCGCATCCCAGAACTTGGAGGGCCTCCTGGAAGCAGTGGAGATGCAGAAGAAACTCAGGCACTGCTGAGTGAGAGCCGGGACGAGTCGGCGACCCGTCCAAAGGGACGGAAGGACAGCCCCACCGCAGTGTACCCCGAACCGGCAGTCGGCAGGGCCAAAGGACCGCAAACCCGTGGAGAGACAGCAGGGGTAGGGCCGACCCGACATCGGCGACCCCAGGTAGAGGGAGACCAAAGGAGGTGTTTTGAGTGTGGCGCCCAGGGGCACATTGCCTGGAATTGCCCGGCTCGAGAGGAGTCGATGCCATCAGCTAGCCCCGGAGGCGAGGTGGGTCATGCCGTGAACTATATCACCTCCTGTTGGGCACACGACAAGTCAACTGCACCCATAGTCCCGGTGAAGGTTGACGGATGTGACACGGAAGTGCTATTAGACTCCGTAACCACGGTTACGCTCGTAACAACGAGCCTGCTGAACCAGGAGACCAAACGGTGTAGGGAGATGTGCATTTCCTGTGTTCACGGTGACACAAAACGGTATCCCACCATATGGACCAACATCGTGACGCCACAAGGGAGCTGTCAGATGATGGTGGGTGCAGTACCAGAGATGCCGGTACCTCTCCTAGTGGGATGGGATTGTCCGCTGTTCGTGGCCCCATGGGGGCATGAGTTGATGAAGAAAGTATGAGCCGGCCGAAGAAGAGAGTGGGGACGACCCATCACCTGTGTGGCCCGGAAGCTGCCGGTTAACCAACCTGAGTCTACGGGTCCGGAGTCAGAGGGGGTGTCGAAACTCGAACCCCCTGGGGAACCACTGGAAGAGGAGCCCAGCCTCCCCCTCCTCGATTTCAAGGGGCCAGTCGAGACCCCCATGGGGGGCCAACTGAGGGGACAATTGTGGGAGGATCCGAATTTGATCCGAATTTCCGAATTTGAAAGCTGCCGCCACCCAAGTGATAGCAGTGGATGGACAGCTACTTCCAGGGGTAAGTGACTGGCAATACCCCCATTTCAAAATTAAGAATAACCTTTTGTATCAGGTGTCGCGCCAACAGGGGGAACTTCGAGAGGTAGTGTTGCCCCGATGGTACGTAGGAACCGTTCTTCAGCTGGCCCACACCCACCTGTTGGGGCACACCTGAGAATGGAGAAGACCCGGGATCGGATTGCCACCCGGTTCCACTGGCCCGGGATGTGGAAGACTACTGTCGCAGCTGCCCGGAGTGTCAACTCACTGCCCCGAAAGCACACTTCCAAAACCTTCTGGTCCCCCTGCCAATAATCGGGGTGCCCTTTGAACGCATCGCCATGGACATAGTGGGACCCCTGGTAAAGACTGCATGAGGACACAGGTACATCTTGGTAATATTGGACTATGCCACCAGGTATCCCGAGGCCATTCCCCTACGGGCGGTGGTGTACAAGGGAATCGCCCGGGAGCTGTTCCTCCTCTTTAGCCGGGTGGGCATCCCGAACGAGATCCTGACAGACCAAGGTACGGAGTTTATGTCCCGCCTCATGAAAGAGTTGTGTGCCCTCCTGCAGATCAAGCAGATCCGGATCTACGTTTTTCACCCGCAGACGGATGTGCTCGTCGAGCGCTTTAATAAAACGCTCAAACAGATGCTGCGGAAGATCATCGAGCAAGATGGGAAGAACTTGGACCAGCTACTACCCCACCTAATGTTCTCAATCTGAGAAGTACCCCAATCCTTAACTGGGTTTTCCCCGTTCAAACTCCTCTATGGGAGGAGGCCAAGCGGCCTACTGGACCTCGCCAATGAGGTGTGGAAAGCCCAACCGACCCCCCTTACGCAGCGTGGTAGAGCACGTGGAGACGATGCGGGAGCGGATGACAGCCATATGGCCAGTTGTGAGGGAACATCGACCCGGCACAGAAGCAAGAGCTCAGGGAGCTCGTCGATCGGAACACTGTGGTTTTCTCTGAGAAGCCGGGCCGCACGACCCTCATTGAACACCACATCCGTACTCAGCCCGGGGAAACAGTACGAAAGAGGCCATGTCGGATTCCGGAGGCCGGAAGGGAGGGCATGAAACAGGAAGTGGAGGCTATGCTGAGGATAGGGTTCGTGGAAGAGTCCCACAGTGCATGGTGCAGCCCCATCGTGTTGGTGCCCAAACCGGACGGTAGCCTCTGCTTCTGTAACGATTTCTGGGGGTGAACGACATCAGCTTGTTCGACGCATATCCCATGCCGAGGGTGGACGAGCTCATCGACCGATTGGGAAAGGCCCGGTACATCAGCACCCTTGACCTGACCAAAGGTTATTGGCAGGTACCGTTGGCAGCCTCCTCCCGGGAGAAGACAGTGTTTTCGACACCAGACGGGTTGTATCAGTACCGGGTGCTCCCGTTCGGTCTCCACGGAGCCCCGCCCAACTTCCAACGGCTGATGAACAGAGTGCTTCGACCCCACCAGCAGTACGCAGCGGCATATCTGGATGATATAATCATCCACAGCCAAGGTTGGGACGCACTCAGACAAGCCGAGTTGACTGCAAACCCCAAGAAATGCATGCTAGGGTTCGAGGAAGTGGAGTACCTGGGGTATTTGATCGGACGGGGGAACGTCAAGCTCCAGGAGAGGAAGGTTCACGCAGTGCGTGACTGGCCCGTTCCACGCACCAAGACACAGGTCAAGTCCTTCCTGGTACTTGCAGGATACTATAGCCGGTTTATCCCCAACTTTGCAGCTATAGCTTCCCCCCTCACCGATCTAACCAAGGCCCGCCTCTCGAAAACAGTGAAATGGACAGAGGAGACAGAAGCTGCGTTAAACAGTCTGAAAGAAGCGCTGTTCTCCCATCCGATTCTCGTAACGCCCGATTTCCAGGTGCCGATGGTGTTCCAGACAGAAGCATGTGATACGGAACTAGGGGCAACTCTGTCCCAGATACACAATGGGGAGGAGCATCCCATCCTGTACATCAGCCGAAAGCTGATGCCTAGGGAAAAGAAATACTCTATTGTGGTGAAAGAGTGTCTAGCGGTGAACTGGGCGCTAGACACTCTCAAGTATTACCTGCTAGGTACCCACTTCCCCCTGGTCACGGACCATGCTCCCCTGGTCTGGATGGCCAGGGGAAAGGACACAAACGATCGGGTCACCAGGTGGTTCTTGTCCCTTCAATGCTTCTCTTTTTCTGTTGTGCACAGGTCAGGGGCAAAGCATTGAAACGCGGATGCCCTATCGAGAAGGGAGACAGACGTTGCACTGATGACCGTCCCCTCCCCGACAGATCTAAGGGAGCTAAGGTGGCATACAGCAGGTCAGCCACCAGGGGGAGACTCGTCGAGGTGACCAGGGGGGTGACAACCTTTGCTAGTGTTATGGAAGAATCAGTTGTGCCAACCTAAAATTTGGTTTGAAGAACCGTGTGAAGAGTTTTGAAAAAGTGACTTAAGTATTGAGAAAACAGTCCTAGCGATTGTAAAACAAACTGCATTACGGTCGTGTCCAATTCAATTCCCTGTGTACTGTGTTTGCGTTAGGCTAGTCAAACCATTTCACACCATTATATCTAATTGACCTTATAAGCCAATGTCATCCACGCTGGTAAATATTGCTACATTAATGCACGTTACAACCATCTAAATACTAAAGATTGTTTACAGAGATGGGCTTTTTTTGGTGCAGTGCATCTGAAGAATGGTAAATGGATAGGGTTGATTAATAATAATATATTTATTTTATATAGAGCTTTTCAAACAATCTTGTTTAAAAAGAATATCAACAATAATTCAGGGAGCGCTTCATCAGGCAGCATCTGTCTCTGAAGTTTACAGCTACTCCTCCTCTGCAGGTAAGCTGGAACAGATCCACCACCAAAAAGTGTAGCACTCACCTGGATGTAAGCACCTGAGTAACCACCACACCTCAGCAGTAATCAGTGTCATGATGTTGGCCTGGGGGGTAGGTTTATGACAGTCATAAATACCTCTTCCCCCCTTTTTCCTCTCTCTACCCTACTGATGTTACATTTGCAAAACCCTTGGTTAACATAGAGATTCTGGGAACATCAGAAGGTGGGGGGAAATTAACTATATTCTGGTAATCCGACCAACGGAATACATGCAGTGGTACTTAATGAATATGACGTCAGTTCGGTTGTCATCTGAGACATTCTCATCAATGATAAGATGACATAAACTTTACAGTGGAAAGTCTACACATCCGAGTTATCGGATTCACATGGAATTGTTGTTCAATTTAAATGTTTGAATATGAAATTATTCGTGATGGGATGAAATGTGATTTTAGCTTCTAAAATGTGAGATTTGGGTTTTCATAAGCTAGGGCACTGCTCAATCAGTGGCCCGCCTCTGTGAAGGGACATGGGCAATAAAATGTTTCAAACACGCCCTCCTCTCCCTTCCTATATAAAGCCTTGACGACAATGTAAGCTCCTATTCCGAGGACGTGAGGATGAAGGTCCTATGTCAGAAAGGTTCAGATAATAACTACAGAACGAGGCCAACATCAGCATGAGCTTTGGTTGTGAATGGTATGAACTTTGAACTTTTATTCACTACAGAAGTGATACCTCCTAGCCATTGTGGTAGCAACAGCAGATGCAAATGAGGGTTAGGAAGGAACAGACAGAGTATCCCGTCTATCACCCAACGACATTACTACAACGTATCCAATTGACAACCAGAGACATTCTTCAAAGGACTCGGTTGGGCAACATGGCTTTCCATCTACCACCAACCTACCGAAGCGCAGCTCATAGTAAATATTTATTGCATTTTCCTTTTCCAAAAGGGCGGTAATTGAGAATGCATAAGATACTGTATTTACGATAGCACAGCTTCTTCCCTTTGTTCCTCAGTCTTCCCGCCCTTTCACTCAAACCCAGCCCCTTTTCTTTTGTGTAACAAGCTGTCATATCTGTTCCGCCCGCTAGGGACGTTTTCCTTTATGACGTAATTTGTAATCAAGTTATGATTTAATTATGTGTATGTGTAATTCTGTGTGATTAGTTAGGTATTTAGTAAATAAATAATTAAACCCAATTTTGTATTGCTGATTCAACTTGTGAGCCAGGTTTCGTGCAGATAACCAAGAATTTACAACTTTCAGATGAGACTGAATTAAGATGACAATTAATATTGACTGCTATTGATGTAAAATATTACTAGATCTTTAAGAGTTTATTCGGAAGATAACAGCTCTATAAATATTATTTTGTGGTGCCCGACTCTCTAGTTAATTACATTTACATGATTAGCTCAATCAGGTAATATTAATTACAGATAAATTATCTTATAGAATAGCATGTCATATCACTTAATCCGGCATAGCCAAAGACACGACATCAGCAACAGCCTCCTACGAGGCGAGCCTCTGTCATCCCCTCACACCACAGTCTACATCCTTCAGGAAACCAGGTGGAACAAACAGCCGGTGAATCATTCAAATTTAGATTAGCTAAGTGAACCAAGCAGGCCTGTAGAGATTTGCTCTAAGGGAGGAAACAACAAGCACACCATGGAGACAGAGCTCTTGACATCCCATAATGCTAATCAGGCCTTTATCACTGCATATGGTTCAGCTGATGCTGTGGAGTTCAGTTAACACCTCAGATACACACTGACTGACCCACAGTCTCCCCATTTGTACAGAGATCTGTACAGCAGGCTAGCCCAATGCCCTAGGGAGGTAGAAGTTGCCCTTAACCAAAGATCGAGGATCAGCTTAACCTCCCCAAATCCTGGCCTTCACAGATCAGTTTCTAGTGGCAACTTCCTCCCATCCAGTGAGGGAGGAGTAGTGCAAAGGGGCAGCCTGAGCCTCCCACGTGGTTAAATGAGTGGCTCATTAAGCGAAGGTGAGACAGGAGTGTCTGCTTCTCTGTCTCTGATCCTCTACGGCTGCAGTTGTCTCATTAGAAGACTTCAAACAACAGCGGAATGTCTTTACCTTCCTCTCCTCTCAACTCTCTCCTCACTGGCGTTCCTCTCAACTTTACTGTGTCCCACTCCTTCTCCTCTCCTCTCTCGTTCCACTTGTCCCCTCACATCTCCTCTCATGGGAGCTAGTGTCTGGAACACACAGGCAGATTTAATCAGTATTTATACTGTCTGTGGACAGGTCTGGTACAGAGGAACAAGACAATAGAGATTGTGTGTGGATTTTATATTGTACTTTTCAGCAAGTACTGTATTGTGTGTTATTGTGAGTAGCAAGGTATCCCAGGCAAAGCAAGGTCACCACTCACTGTAAGAGCCAAAGGTATACAGAGTAGAGGTCGACCGATTATGTTTTTTCAACGGCGATACCGATACCGATTATTGGAGGGCCAATAAAGCCGCTACCGATTAATCTGCCGATTTTTTAAATCTGTAATAATGACAATTACAACAATACTGAATGAACACTTATTTAACTTAATACATCAATAAAATATATTTAGCCTCAAGTAAATAATGAAACATGTTCAATTTGGTTTAAATAATGCAAAAACAAAGTGTTGGAGAAGAAAGTAAAAGTGCAATATGTGCTATGTAAGAAAGCTAACGATTCAGTTCCTTGCTCAGAACATGAGAACATATGAAAGCTGGTGGTTCCTTTTAACATGAGTCTTCAATATTCCCAGGTAAGAAGTTTTAGGTTGTAGTTATTACAGGAATTATAGGACTATTTGCCTCTATAGCAATTTTTGTATTTCATTAACCTTTGACAATGAGATGTTCTTATAGGCACTTTAGTATTGCCAGTGTAACAGTATAGCTTCCGTCCCTCTCATCGCTCCTCCCTGGGCTCGAACCAGCAACACAACGACAACAGCCACCATCGAAGCAGCATTACCCATGCAGAGCAAGGGGAACAACTACTAGAATGCTCAGAGCGAGTGATGTTTGAAACGCTATTAGCGCACGCGAACTAGCTAGCCATTTCACACACACCAGCCTCATCTCGGGAGTTGATAGGCTTGAAGTCATAAATAGCGCAATGCTTGACGCACAACGAAGAGCTGCTGGCAAAACGCACGAAAGTGCTGTTTGAATTAATGTTTATGCGCCTGCTTCTGCCTACCACCGCTCAGTCAGATACTTAGATACTTGTATGCTTGTATACTCAGCCAGATTAAATGCAACGCAGGACACGCTAGATAATATCTAGTAATATCATCAACCATGTGTAGTTAACTAGTGATTATGATTGATTGATTGTTTTTTAGAAGATAAGTTTAATGCTAGCTAGCAACTTACCTTGGCTTAATGCATTCGCGTAACAGGCAGTCACCTTGTGGAGTGCAACGAGAGAGAGGCAGGTTGTTATTGCGTTGGGCTAGTTAACTGTAAGGTTGCAAGATTGGATCCCCCGAGCTGACACGTTGAAAATCTGTCGTTCTGCCCCTGAACGAGGCAGTTAACCCACCGTTCCTAGGCCGTCGTTGAAAATAAGAATGTGTTCTTAACTGACTTGCCTAGTTAAATAAAGGTATATATAAAAATAAAAATAAATTAAATTGGCGCCCAAATTTACCGATTCCCGATTATGAAAACTTGAAATTGGCCCTAATTAATCGGTCATTCCGATTAATCGGTCGACCTCTAATACAGAGTTGGCAAACCATCATTCAGTGACAATAATACTATAATCCACAGAAGGGCTTACCAGGAAGAACTTCCAAATTCAAGGCGGAAAGGAGTTGGAGCAGAGAATGATTTATTTTAGCTTTATTTTAGAATTCAATTGTCTCGGAACTTCTGGCACCCAATGAAATTCTCTGTCTCAAATCGTCAGTGTAACTCTGCCCATGTCTCCTCACAATGTGTGAAATACAGTAGAGCCACCACCAGGATTATGATTTAGCATGATTATCAACTCTCTCTGACTTATAATAATATGGTTAAAGGTTTTTATCTTCTTAAATCAATGTCTGCGCTATATTTATCAGGAGAGTGAGAGAACAGTGAGAGAATGGGGCTGTGCAGCTGCGGAACAAAGGAGTGTTGAGGAGAGGGCTGTGATCCACCCTGTGGCAGTATACTGCCTGGCTGGTAGAGAGAAATTAGCTGGGAAACGGTATCCTTAAAAACCACCCACCACCGCTCTCTCTCTACACTCAGACACACAGCTATATACATCCATTCACAAGCCCAAAATACTGGAAAAGTGTTCACAGAGATACGCCTGCACAGCACATACATAAACACACACACATACATTAAGTACATATAGTCCCTTACTATTAACACCACATAGAGCACACGGTCAGCCGTTATGCCTCACCCACGATCACTAAAGAATGCCAGCACCACCCAGCCCAAAGCATTGTGTCAGACAAGCATGGGACTGTAACACTCCATAGATGCTTAGCAAAGCATGAGTGACGCAAATATACATTTAACTGCCATACTGCATGAATGCTGCCAGTGTGGAATGTTGGGACTGTCATGCTCTTATCTTAACGTGAATAAAATCAGTACATGTTAACGGCACAGTCGTGCCACTCTGGTGTATCAATAGACATTGGAGCAGGGTCTAGGGTATCAATAGACATTGGAGCAGGGTCTAGGGTATCAATAGACATTGGAGCAGGGTCTGGGGTATCAATAGACATTGGAGCAGGGTCTGGGGTATCAATAGACATTGGAGCAGGGTCTAGGGTATCAATAGACATTGGAGCAGGGTCTGGGGTATCAATAGACATTGGAGCAAGGTCTAGGGTATCAATAGACATTGGAGCAGGGTCTGGGGTATCAATAGACATTGGAGCAGGGTCTAGGGTATCAATAGACATTGGAGCAGGGTCTGGGGTATCAATAGACATTGGAGCAGGGTCTAGGGTATCAATAGACATTGGAGCAGGGTCTGGGGTATCAATAGACATTGGAGCAGGGTCTGGGGTATCAATAGACATTGGAGCAGGGTCTGGGGTATCAATAGACATTGGAGCAGGGTCTGGGGTATCAATAGACATTGGAGCAGGGTCTGGGGTATCAATAGACATTGGAGCAGGGTCTGGGGTATCAATAGACATTGGAGCAGGGTCTGGGGTATCAATAGACATTGGAGCAGGGTCTGGGGTATCAATAGACATTGGAGCAGGGTCTGGGGTATCAATAGACATTGGAGCAGGGTCTGGGGTATCAATAGACATTGGAGCAGGGTCTGGGGTATCAATAGACATTGGAGCAGGGTCTGGGGTATCAATAGACATTGGAGCAGGGTCTGGGGTATCAATAGACATTGGAGCAGGGTCTGGGGTATCAATAGACATTGGAGCAGGGTCTGGGGTATCAATAGACATTGGAGCAGGGTCTGGGGTCTGGGGTCAATAGACATTGGAGCAGGGTCTGGGGTATCAATAGACATTGGAGCAGGGTCTGGGGTATCAATAGACATTGGAGCAGGGTCTAGGGTATCAATAGACATTGGAGCAGGGTCTGGGGTATCAATAAACATTGGAGCAGGGTCTGGGGTATCAATAGACATTGGAGCAGGGTCTGGGGTATCAATAGACATTGGATCAGGGTCTGGGGTATCAATAGACATTGGAGCAGGGTCTGGGGTATCAATAGACATTGGAGCAGGGTCTGGGGTATCAATAGACATTGGAGCAGGGTCTGGGGTATCAATAGACATTGGAGCAGGGTCTGGGGTATCAATAGACATTGGAGCAGGGTCTGAGGTATCGGGGACTTTTGGAATCAAGAACAGGTGCCATACACTCAGGACAGAGGGCGAGGAGAAGGACCAGTCTAACCATGTTGTTTTAATACCCTCTATTTCTGGCTTTTCTGGCCCTTGTCCTGATGCTCCAGTCAAACATTGGCTGTTAAGAATGGCATCATTCTGACACAGAGACACATATCTCTTCCAAAGGACAGTTCAGCACACAAAGCCAAGCTGTATCTCTGTAATATGTGCCATATTACTGTATGGCACAGAGCATAAAAACAACATGAGAGATACCTTCCATACCAGGGGTACTGAGAATGAGAGGGAGGGTCAGGAGGGTGTGGAGGGTTATGTGTGTGGGGGAGGGGGTGTTCTGGGTGAGTTGTGTAGACAGCATTGAGTTGTAGTGAGATACTACACATCTACTGGGTTATTATTGAGTTTATCATAAAACCCACCAGCTGCTCCATATCAGTCCATAACTATGACCTTACTAATTTCCTCTCTCTCTGACCCTGCAGAGCCTCTGAGCAGTGTGTCCTCCCTGGAGGTGCACTTTGACCTCATGGACCTAACAGAGCTAACTGACATGTCTGACCAGGAGCTGGCTGAGGTGTTCGCTGACTCTGATGAGGAGAACCACAACGAGTCCCCAGCAGGTTAGACCATTTTCAGATACTCAAGATACTTAGATGGCCGCCTCGCTTCGCGTACCCAGGAAACTATGCAGTATTTTGTTTTTTTAATGTGTTATTTCTTACATTGTTTCGCGAGGAACTATTGGATATAAGAGCAACGTCAACTCACCAACATTACGACCAGGAATGCGACTTTCCCGAAGCGGATCCTCTGTTTGGTCCACCACCCAGGACAATAGATCGGATCACAGCCGGCGACCCAAAACAACGGAGCCGCAGAAGGGGCAGACGTAGCGATTTTCTTGTCAGGCTCCGTAGACGGGCACATCGTGCACCGCTCCCGAGCATACTACTCACCAATGTCCAGTCTCTGACAACAAATCAAATCGAATTTATTTATATAGCCCTTCGTACATCAGCTGATATCTCAAAGTGCTGTACAGAAACCCAGCCTAAAACCCCAAACAGCAAGCAATGGAGGTGTAGAAGCACGGTGGCAAGGAAAAACTCCCTAGAAAGGCCAAAACCTAGGAAGAAACCTAGAGAGGAACCAGGCTATATGGGGTGGCCAGTCCTCTTCTGGCTGTGACGGGTGGAGATTATAACAGAACATGGCCAAGATGTTCAAATGTTCATAAATGACCAGCATGGTCGAATAATAGTAAGGCAGAACAGTTGAAACTGGCCCTTGCTTTGACAGGAATCCAGTGTAGAGAGGCAAGCACTGGAGTAATATGATCAAATATTTTGGTTTCTAGTCAGGATTCTAACAGCTGTATTTAGCACTAACTGAAGTTTATTTTGTGCATTATCCGGGTAGCCGGAAAGTAGACCATTGCAGTAGTCTAACCTAGAAGTGACAAAAGCATGGATTAATTTTTCTGCATCATTTTTGGACAGAAGGTTTCTGATTTTTGCAATGTTACGTAGATGGAAAAAAGCTGTCTTCGAAATGGTCTTGATATGTTCTTCAAAAGAGAGATCAGGGTCCAGAGTAACGCAGAGGTCCTTCACAGTTTTATTTGAGACGACTGTACAACCATTAAGATTAATTGTCAGATTCAACAGAAGATCTCTTTGTTTCTTGGGACCTAGAACAAGCATCTCTGTTTTGTCCGAGTTTAATAGTAGAAAGTTTGCAGCCATCCACTTCCTTATGTCTGAAACACATGCTTCTAGCGAGGGCAATTTTGGGGCTTCACCATGTTTCATTGAAATGTACAGCTGTATGTCATCCGCATAGCAGTGAAAGTTAACATTATGTTTTCGAATAACATCCCCAAAAGGTAAAATATATAGTGAAAACAATAGTGGTCCTAAAACGGAACCTTGAGGAACACCAACATTTACAGTTGATTTGTCAGAGGACAAACTATTCACAGAGACAAACTGATATCTTTCCGACAGATAAGATCTAAACCAGGCCAGAACATGTCCGTGTAGACCAATTTGGGTTTCCAATCTCTCCAAAAGAATGTGGTGATCGATGGTATCAAAAGCAGCACTAAGGTCTAGGATCACGAGGACAGATGCAGAGCCTCGGATGCCATTAAAATGTAATTTACCACCTTCACAAGAGCCGTCTCAGTGCTATGATGGGGTCTAAAACCAGACTGAAGCATTTCGTATACATTGTTTGTCTTCAGGAAGGCAGTGAGTTGCTGCGCAACAGCCTTCTCTAAAAAAAATTGAAAGGAATGGAAGATTCGATATAGGCCGATAGTTTTTTATATTTTCTGGGTCAAGGTTTTTGCTTTTTCAAGAGAGGCTTTATTACTGCCACTTTTAGTGAGTTTGGTACACATCCGGTGGATAGAGAGCTGTGTATTATGTTCAACATAGGAGGGCCAAGCACAGGAAGAAGGTTTAGAGGCCATGATTATTTTCATCATTGTGTCAAGAGATATAGTACTAAAATACAAGATATAGTACTAAAATACAAGGTATTACGAAATCCGAGCAAGGGTTGCCTTCCAGAGAGATATCAGAGATTGTAACATTCTTTGTTTCACTGAAACATGGCTCACTCAGGATACGTCATCAGAGTCGGTACTCCAACCTGGTTTCTTCACGCATCGCGCCGACAGAAACAAACATCTCTCTGGTAAGAAGACGGGTGGGGGTGTATGCCTTATGATTAACGAGACGTGGTGTGATCATAACAA
The DNA here is from genome assembly GCF_021184085.1 of Oncorhynchus gorbuscha. NCBI lineage: Eukaryota > Metazoa > Chordata > Actinopteri > Salmoniformes > Salmonidae > Oncorhynchus > Oncorhynchus gorbuscha. The sequence continues at coordinate 23,017,205 of NC_060177.1, forward strand.
CATACAGGAACTCAAGTCCTTTTGTTCACCTGACCTAAAATTCCTTACAATCAAATGCTGACCGCATTATCTTCCAAGAGAATTCTCTTCGATCATAATCACAGTCATGTATACCCCCCCCCTCCAAGCAGACACATCGATGGCCCTGAAATAACTTAATTTGACTTTATGTAAACTGGAAACCACATATCCCGAGGGAGCATTTATTGTAGCTGGGGATTTTAACAAGGATAATCTGAAAACAAGGCTCCCTAAATTTTATCAGCATATCGAATGCGCGACCCGGGCTGGCAAAACCCTGGATCATTGTTATTCTAACTTCCGCAACGCGTATAAAGCCCTCCCCCGTCCTCCTTTTGGGAAAATCTGACCACGACTGCATTTTGTTGCTCCCAGCCTATAGACAGAAACTAAAACAGGTAGTGCCCGTGCTCAGGTCTGTTAAACGCTGGTCCGACCAATCGGATTCCACGCTTCAAGATTTCTTCGATCACGTGGACTGGAATATGTTCAACATAGCGTCGGACAATAACATTGATGAATACGCTGATTTGGTGAGTGAGTTTATTAGCAAGTGCATCGATGATGTTGTACCCAGAGCATCTATTAAAACATTCCTCAACCAGAAACCGTGGATTGATGGCAGCTTTAATCAGGGCAAGGTGACTGGAAACATGACCGAATACAAACAATGTAGCTATTCCCTCTGCAAGGCAATCAAACAAGCTAAGCGTCAGTATAGAGACAAAGTAGAGTCACAATTCTATAGCACAGACACGAGAGGTATGTAGCAGGGTCTACAGTCAATCACAGACTACAAAAGGAAAACCAGCCCTGTCGCGGACCACGATGTCTTGCTCCCAGACAAACTAAACAACTTCTTGCTCGCTTTGAGGACAATACAGTGCCACTGACACGGCCCACTACCAAAACCTGCTGACTCTCCTTCACTGCAGCCAACGTGAGTAAGACATTTAAACGTGTTAACCCTCACAAGGCTGCAGGCCCAGACGGCATCCCCAGCCACGTCCTCAGTGCATGCGCAGACCAGCTGGCTGTTGTGTTTACGGACATAGTCAATCAATCCTTATCCCAGTCTGCTGTTCCCACATGCTTCAAGAGGGCCACCATTGTTCCTGTTCCCAAGAAAGCTAGGTAACTGAGCTAAATGACTATCACCCCGTAGCACTCACTTCCATCATCATGAAGTGCTTTGAGAGACTAGGACCATATCACCTCCACCTTACCTGACACCCTAGACCCACTCCAATTTGCTTACCGCCCTAATAGGTCCACAGACACAATCTCACTACACACTGCCCTATCCCATCTGGGCAAGAGGAATACCTATGTAAGAATGCTGTTCATCGACTACAGCTCAGCATTTAACACCATAGTACCCTCCAAACTCATCATTAAGCTCGAGACCCTGGGTTTCGACCCCTGTGCAACTGGGTCCTGGACTGCCTGAAGGGTCACCCCCAGGTGGTGAGGGTAGGTAACAACATCTCCACCCCGCTGATCCTCAACACTGGGGTCCTACAAGGCGGCTTTCTCAGCCCTCTCCTGTACTCCCTGACAACCATGACTGCATGGCCATGCACGCTTCCAACTCAATCATCAAGTTTGCAGAAGACACTATAGTGGTAGGCTTGATTACCAACAACGACGAGACAGCCTACAGGGAGGAGGTGAGGGTCCTCGGAGTGTGGTGTCAGGAAAATAACCTCTCACTCAATGTCAACAAAACAAAGGAGATGATCATGGACTTCAGGAAACAGCAGAGGGAGCAGCCCCTTATCCACATCGATGGGACAGTAGTGGAGAAGGTGGAAAGTTTTAAGTTCCTCGGCGTACACATCACGGACAAACTGAAATGGTCCACCCACACAGACAGCGTGGTGAAGAAGGCACAGCAGCGCCTCTTCAACCTTACAGATGCACAATCGAGAGCATCCTGTCGGGCTGTATCACCGCTTGGAATCGCAACTGCTCCGCTCACAACCGTAAGGCTCTCCAGAGGGTAGTGAGGTCTGCACAACGCATCACCGGGGGGAAACTACCTGCCCTCCAGGACACCTACACCACCCGATGTCACAGGAAGGCAAAAAAGATCATCAAGGACAACAACCACCCGAGCCACTGCCTGTTCACCCCGCTATCATCCAGAAGGCGAGGTCAGTACAGGTGCATCAAAGCGGGGACCGAGAGACTGAAAAACAGCATCTATCTCAAGGCCATCAGACTGTTATACAGCCACCACTAACATTGAGTGGCTGCTGCCAACATACTGACTCATCTCTAGCCACTTTAATAATGAAAAAATGTATGTAATAAATGTATCACTAACCACTTTAAACAATATCACTTTATATAATGTTTACATACCCTACATTACTCATCTCATATGTATATATTGTACTCTGTACCATCTCCTGCATCTTGCCTATGCTGTTCGGTCATCGCTCATTCATATATTTTTATGTACATATTCTTATTCCTTCTTTACACTTGTGTGTACAAGGTAGTTGTTGTGAAATTGTTAGGTTAGATTACTTGTTAGATATTACTGCATGGTCGGAACTAGAAACACAAGAATTTCGATACACTCGCATTAACATCTGCTAACCATGTGTATGTGACAAATAAAATGTGATTAAATCATTCTTGATTAATCATTCTTTTTAAACCTTTATTTAACTAGGCAAGTCCATTAAGAACAAATTCGAATTCTTATAACAAATTCTTATTTACAATAGCAGCCTAGCCTAGCGGGTTAACTTCCTTGTTCAGGGGCAGAACGTCAGATTTTTACCTTGGGTAGTGATCCAGCAACCTTTCGGTTACTTGACCAACGCTCTAACCACTAGGCTACCAGCCACCCAATTCATTAACCATTGAATGGTTGATTCGGTGGATTTGACAACCCTCTTGTTCTCCAACCAAGACGACCCTAGTGTGATGGACTGGCTTAAACATGGTCTTTGTTCGCCTTGAGAGAACCATTACCCAAATTGAATTTCCTCCTACTTTGGTTGAACACAGTTGGATGTTAGAGTGTATGTTTTGCTCTCTGCAGGAGACAAAACAGAAACACTATCTCTGTTTACTCTGTTCTCCCTCTAAAAACTCTGTCCACTAGACATACTAATTTACATATCACCCCATTCTGTAGCATACGACCCCATTACATCAAAATCTAAATGGTTTAGCTGATCACAAATGTGTGTGTGTGTGTGTGTGTGTGTGTGTGTGTGTGTGTGTGTGTGTGTGTGTGTGTGTGTGTGTGTGTGTGTGTGTGTGTGTGTGTGTGTGTGTGTGTGTGTGTGTGTGTGTGTGTGTGTGTGTGTGTGTGTGTGTGTGTGTGTGTGTGTGTGTGTGTGCAGAGGGTCTGTAGAGCAATGAGCACTCTAATAAAAAGCTTACAATTGTGTTCTCTTTGGCTGCAGGGAAAGGGACACATGGGAGAACCCAATAGAACCCAATACAACTTCAGCAGCACATTGGATAGAACCTTCCTCTGATTCTTACTGCAATTCAAGCAGTTCTCTATATTTTTGTGATAATGACCAAGATACAGTATATTCCTGTTATGCGTCTCTGGGAGATTCTCATTTCAGTTTGTGTCCATGTCAATGTTGATAGTTATTGGTACCAGATCCCAGGCTGGTTGTCTGATACAGCACAATAGACTACTGTAGCATAGTGCTAATTAGCATCAGTTGGAGAGGGGTCTGATTAACCTGTGATCAGGGTCCGGGTTCAGGAAACCGCCCTCCTCACAACCAAAGGAAACAGGAAATCCATCCCATGTATTACTTATGATCCATAGCCCCATGTTTCCTGCTGAGAGGGAGAACAATCCTCATAGAGCTCCACATCATCACTCCATTCAGCTGCTTTACGCTCACACTCTCACCTCATCTCTATTAAGAAGAGATATGCGTGACTTGGGAACGGTACTAAGATGTTTGCTTTACAATACACCTGTTCTACACTCATATACGTTCTCAGCATGGGGAACCACAGAGAGCTATGTTCAGCTCTATGTGCAGGATATTAAAATAACCTTACAAAGGTGCACTTTGAGAAATACAGCAATCTTGCTTAGACATCACCCACCCTCCTTCTCCTTACCCCCAGGGTTGAACCGTGCCAATTTATCACATTACTCCCCATAAAAAGGCATTGCGTTGCTCCCTTGTCTGACCTCCCGTAGGGGTTCCAAACCTTTTTGGCCCACAACCACATTTTGATACTGAAAGATTTTCGTGACCCCAACCATTTGAAAAAAAGAGTATGTAATTAACAGGGGGGGGGGGCTATCGCAGTCAATTGAAAACATTCTAACAGTATTTTTGATTGTCTTCTCAACTCACCATCACATACTTTTCATGTGGGGCTATGACAGTCAACTGCAAATTAGTCTGACATAATGTATCTTATCTCACCACCACTAATGACATGGTTGTACTTGATGCAGGTGGCGTCGGAGCTTCTCAAAGTCCGGGGACACGTTCGATAGTGTGCACCTCATATCTGCTGTCACATCCAACCTGGACCGATATTTGCTTTTAATGCAGACGAGAGCACTGAATGCAGCTTCATACAGATATAAGCTGGCAAAGGGCACCATGAGTTTAATGGTGCTTTTAAGACAACTGGGAACTCAGTCAAATAATGATGTCAGTGATCTTCAGGTCAGAAAGTCGGAGCTCTAAGAGGCCCGAGTTCCAGAGTTGGAATTCTGAGTTGGATGACCGTTCAAAACTATTTTTTTCAGTCGGAGCTCATTTTTTTCAGAGTTCCCAGTTCTCTTGAATGCACTGAAGTCGGAAGTCAGAAATTGCTGAGTTCCTAGTTGTGTTGAATGCGGCATTAATGTCAGAGGGAGACGGCAGAGTATTCCCTTAGAGTCAGGAACCAAAACTGCTCCGTAGTGTGTAGTCTAGAGCGATTTTCTAGGTTCGCTAGCCATCTATTGTCGTTCTTTTAACGCAACGTAACGTAAACAACACTGCTAGCTAGCCTGCTAGCCCCCGAATAGCAACACTGCAGAAACTATTACACTCAACGGAACGACTTGATTAGTGTAGTGTCAACAACGCACCCACTGCCAGCTGGCCTACTTCAGCAGTACTGTATCATTTTAGTCAATATGATTCTTGCTACGTAGCTTAACTTTCTGAACATTCGAGACGTGTAGTCCACTTGTCATTCCAATCTCCTTTGCATTAGCGTAGCCTCTTCTGTAGCCTGTCAACTATGTGTCTGTTTATCCCTGTTCTCTCCTCTCTGCACAGACCATACAAATGCTCCTCACCGCGTGGCCGCGGCCACCCTACTCTGGTGGTCCCAGCGTGCACGACCCACGTGGAGTTCCAGGTCTCCGGTAGCCTCTGGAACTGCCAATCTGCGGTCAACAAGGCAGAGTTCATCTCAGCCTATGCCTCCCTCCAGTCCCTCGACTTCTTGGCACTGACGGAAACATGGATCACCACAGACAACACTGCTACTCCTACTGCTCTCTCTTCGTCCGCCCACGTGTTCTCGCACACCCCGAGAGCGTCTGGTCAGCGGGGTGGTGGCACCGGGATCCTCATCTCTCCCAAGTGGTCATTCTCTCTTTCTCCCCTTACCCATCTGTCTATCGCCTCCTTTGAATTCCATGCTGTCACAGTTACTAGCCCTTTCAAGCTTAACATCCTTATCATTTATCGCCCTCCAGGTTCCCTCGGAGAGTTCATCAATGAGCTTGATGCCTTGATAAGCTCCTTTCCTGAGGACGGCTCACCTCTCACAGTTCTGGGCGACTTTAACCTCCCCACGTCTACCTTTGACTCTTTCCTCTCTGCCTCCTTCTTTCCACTCCTCTCCTCTTTTGACCTCACCCTCTCACCTTCCCCCTACTCACAAGGCAGGCAATACGCTCGACCTCATCTTTACTAGATGCTGTTCTTCCACTAACCTCATTGCAACTCCCCTCCAAGTCTCCGACCACTGCCTTGTATCCTTTTCCCTCTCGCTCTCATCCAACACCTCCCACACTGCCCCTACTCGGATGGTATCGCGCCGTCCCAACCTTCGCTCTCTCTCCCCCGCTACTCTCTCCTCTTCCATCCTATCATCTCTTCCCTCCGCTCAAACCTTCTCCCACCTATCTCCTGATTCTGCCTCCTCAACCCTCCTCTCCTCCCTCTCTGCATCCCTTGACTCTCTATGTCCCCTATCCTCCAGGCCGGCTCGGTCCTCCCCTCCCGCTCCGTGGCTCGATGACTCATTGCGAGCTCACAGAACAGGGCTCCGAGCAGCCGAGCGGAAATGGAGGAAAACTCGCCTCCCTGCGGACCTGGCATCCTTTCACTCCCTCCTCTCTACATTTTCCTCCTCTGTCTCTGCTGCTAAAGCCACTTTCTACCACGCTAAATTCCAAGCATCTGCCTCTAACCCTAGGAAGCTCTTTGCCACCTTCTCCTCCCTCCTGAATCCTCCGCCCCTCCCCCCTCCTCCCTCTCTGCAGATGACTTCGTCAACCATTTTGAAAAGAAGGTCGACGACATCCGATCCTCGTTTGCTAAGTCAAACGACACCGCTGGTTCTGCTCACACTGCCCTACCCTGTGCTCTGACCTCTTTCTCCCTCTCTCTCCAGATGAAATCTCGCGTCTTGTGACGGCCGGCCGCCCAACAACCTGCCCGCTTGACTCTATCCCCTCCTCTCTTCTCCAGACCATTTCCGGAGACCTTCTCCCTTACCTCACCTCGCTCATCAACTCATCCCTGACCGCTGGCTACGTCCCTTCCGTCTTCAAGAGAGCGAGAGTTGCACCCCTTCTGAAAAAACCTACACTCGATCCCTCCGATGTCAACAATTACAGACCAGTATCCCTTCTTTCTTTTCTCTCCAAAACTCTTGAATGTGCCGTCCTTGGCCAGCTCTCCCGCTATCTCTCTCTGAATGACCTTCTTGATCCAAATCAGTCAGGTTTCAAGACTAGTCATTCAACTGAGACTGCTCTCCTCTGTATCACGGAGGCGCTCCGCACTGCTAAAGCTAACTCTCTCTCCTCTGCTCTCATCCTTCTAGATCTATCGGCTGCCTTCGATACTGTGAACCATCAGATCCTCCTCTCCACCCTCTCCGAGTTGGGCATCTCCGGCGCGGCCCACGCTTGGATTGCGTCCTACCTGACAGGTCGCTCCTACCAGGTGGCGTGGCGAGAATCTGTCTCCTCACCACGCGCTCTCACCACTGGTGTCCCCCAGGGCTCTGTTCTTGGCCCTCTCCTATTCTCGCTATACACCAAGTCACTTGGCTCTGTCATAACCTCACATGGTCTCTCTTATCATTGCTATGCAGACGACACACAATTAATCTTCTCCTTTCCCCCTTCTGATGACCAGGTGGCGAATCGCATCTCTGCATGTCTGGCAGACATATCAGTGTGGATGACGGATCACCACCTCAAGCTGAACCTCGGCAAGACGGAGCTGCTCTTCCTCCCGGGGAAGGACTGCCCGTTCCATGATCTCGCCATCACGGTTGACAACTCCATTGTGTCCTCCTCCCAGAGCGCCAAGAACCTTGGCGTGATCCTGGACAACACCCTGTCGTTCTCAACCAACATCAAGGCGGTGGCCCGTTCCTGTAGGTTCATGCTCTACAACATCCGCAGAGTACGACCCTGCCTCACACAGGAAGCGGCGCAGGTCCTAATCCAGGCACTTGTCATCTCCCGTCTGGATTACTGCAACTCGCTGTTGGCTGGGCTCCCTGCCTGTGCCATTAAACCCCTTCAACTCATCCAGAACGCCGCAGCCCGTCTGGTGTTCAACCTTCCCAAGTTCTCTCACGTCACCCCGCTCCTCCGTTCTCTCCACTGGCTTCCAGTTGAAGCTCGCATCCGCTACAAGACCATGGTGCTTGCCTACGGAGCTGTGAGGGGAACGGCACCTCAGTACCTCCAGGCTCTGATCAGGCCCTACACCCAAACAAGGGCACTGCGTTCATCCACCTCTGGCCTGCTCGCCTCCCTACCACTGAGGAAGTACAGCTCCCGCTCAGCCCAGTCAAAACTGTTCGCTGCCCTGGCCCCCCAATGGTGGAACAAACTCCCTCACGACGCCAGGACAGCGGAGTCAATCACCACCTTCCGGAGACACCTGAAACCCCACCTCTTTAAGGAATACCTAGGATAGGATAAGTAATCCCTCTCACCCCACCCCCCCTAAGTTTTAGATGCACTATTGTTAAGTGACTGTCCCACTGGATGTCATAAGGTGAATGCACCAATTTGTAAGTCGCTCTGGATAAGAGCGTCTGCTAAATGACTTAAATGTAAATGTAAATCTGTGAATGACAGCTCAATCAGCTATTCGATTTCACTTACCAGCATGTCAATTGGCCTTCGCAGCTAACATTCATTTGGATAAACTGGGGAGTTTTTGAGTCGTTCAGTCCGAGTTTCCTCTTGATTGCATAAATTATTTTTTTAACAGTGTTTTCTGACAAAGGTATTGATATGAGTTTCTGTGCCTCTGTCTCCCCACACATTGTTTTCACCATATCAATAGCGGCTGGTAATTTCAACGTCTCTGCAACAGTGTGTGGTTTCATAGCATTGCGGGCCTAGTCTCTCACCATGGGAATGATTCAAGTGCATCGGTGAAGTGCAGCCTTTTTCCATGATCTAAGGGAACTCTCTAGTTGAATTTAATATTTTAATCATTTTCATTTCAATTTTTAAGGTTAACCACATTTCAAGACGATGTTATAATATATACATATATATACTTGCCGGGATTTGGGAAATTCTCCAGCGACCCTATTTTCATTTCAGGCAACCCCATACGGGGTGGCAACACTTAGCTTGGGAACCGCTGCCCTAAGTGCATGCATGTATCTACACAGCCTTAATCCCCCAGTGACCCCACCCACCCTGTCTCTATCTCTGTTTCTCTGTCACACACACACACACACACACACACACACACACACACACACACACACACACACACACACACACACACACACACACACACACACACACACACACACACACACACACACACACACACACACACACACACACACACACACACACACACACACACACACACACACCTCAGGCTGCTTTAATCACTGCATTGTGCTGTACCCCATAACCTCCTCTTAGATTAATCCCACTGAGGAGGAGGAGGCACCTGACTAGGTAGATCAGTGTGCTGGGGACCCCTAGTGACAGAGAGAGGCAGGAGGCAGAGAGGAGAGAGGGAGAGGGAGCATTAAAAAGAGAGAGGGAGGGAGAGAGGGAGAAACATGAAAGAGAAATACATGAGAGGTGGTGATTCCCTCTCCACCGCAGCAAGGTTTCCCATTTCTCCACAAGAGACTGATGGCTCCCTGAGCTCCAGTGAATATGCCAGATATCCTGGTCCTGACGGCAGGACCTCACCACAGGGCTCGTATAAGCCCACCACAGCTGCTGCTACCGGAGCACCACAGCCATAAAACTCACAGGGAGAACAACAGACTGTCCCCATATCCCCAGCCATCTAGCTATATCCTCTGATATAGTGCAGCAGTTTTACTGACGAATTAAAAAGCCCAGCAGGAGGAATAAGCAGCGTTGTGTGATGACCATAATCTCACTCAGTGGGGTGATACTGTCGAGGAGGTCAGGGACCGGGCAGAGATTTTAGGTGTTGTATTAAGACCTATGGCTGGTGAAAGGGAGTCAGGACTAGATAGCAGAGTGGTGGTAAATGTGATCAGAAAACCACTAATATTGTCTCAATGTGTAATACAGACCCTGATAAAAGTGTTTATTTTCACATCCATACAGTGCAAGACCGAGAGCTTCTGGTCAGCGGGGTGGTGGCATCGGGATCCTTATCTCTCCCAAGTGGTCATTCTCTCTTTCTCCCCTTACCCATCTGTCTATCGCCTCCTTTGAATTTCATGCTGTCACAGTTACCAGCCCTTTCAAGCTTAACATCCTTATCATTTATCGCCCTCCAGGTCCCCTCGGAGAGTTCATTAATGAGCTTGATGCCTTGATAAGCTCCTTTCCTGAGGACGGCTCACCTCTCACAGTTCTGGGCGACTTTAACCTCCCCACGTCTACCTTTGACTCATTCCTCTCTGCCTCCTTCTTTCCACTCCTCTCCTCTTTTGACCTCACCCTCTCACCTTCCCCCCCTACTCACAAGGCAGGCAATACGCTCGACCTCATCTTTACTAGATGCTGTTCTTCCACTAACCTCATTGCAACTCCCCTCCAAGTCTCCGACCACTACCTTGTATCCTTTTCCCTCTCGCTCTCATCCAACACTTCCCACACTGCCCCTACTCGGATGGTATCGCGCCGTCCCAACCTTCGCTCTCTCTCCCCCGCTACTCTCTCCTCTTCCATCCTATCATCTCTTCCCTCTGCTCAAACCTTCTCCAACCTATCTCCTGATTCTGCCTCCTCAACCCTCCTCTCCTCCCTTTCTGCATCCTTTGACTCTCTATGTCCCCTATCTTCCAGGCCGGCTCGGTCCTCCCCTCCCGCCCCCTGTTTCTTGACGACTCATTGCGAGCTCACAGAACAGGGCTCCGGGCAGCCGAGCGGAAATGGAGGAAAACTCGCCTCCCTGCGGACCTGGCATCCTTTCACTCCCTCCTCTCTACATTTTCCTCCTCTGTCTCTGCTGCTAAAGCCACTTTCTACCACTCTAAATTCCAAGCATCTGCCTCTAACCCTAGGAAGCTCTTTGCCACCTTCTCCTCCCTCCTGAATCCCCCCCCCCTCCTCCCTCTCTGCAGATGACTTCGTCAACCATTTTGAAAAGAAGGTCGACGACATCCGATCCTCGTTTGCTAAGTCAAACGACACCGCTGGTTCTGCTCACACTGCCCTACCCTGTGCTCTGACCTCTTTCTCCCCTCTCTTTCCAGATGAAATCTCGCGTCTTGTGACGGCCGGCCGCCCAACAAACTGCCCGCTCGACCCTATCCCCTCCTCTCTTCTCCAGACCATTTCCGGAGACCTTCTCCCTTACCTCACCTCGCTCATCAACTTATCCCTGACCGCTGGCTACGTCCCTTCCGTCTTCAAGAGAGCGAGAGTTGCACCCCTTCTGAAAAAACCTACACTCGATCCCTCCAATGTCAACAACTACAGACCAGTATCCGTTCTTTCTTTTCTCTCCAAAACTCTTGAACGTGCCGTCCTTGGTCAGCTCTCCCGCTATCTCTCTCAGAATGACCTTCTTGATCCAAATCAGTCAGGTTTCAAGACTAGTCATTCAACTGAGACTGCTCTTCTCTGTATCACGGAGGCGCTCCGCACCGCTAAAGCTAACTCTCTCTCCTCTGCTCTCATCCTTCTAGACCTATCGGCTGCCTTCGATACTGTGAACCATCAGATCCTCCTCTCCACCCTCTCCGAGTTGGGCATCTCCGGCGCGGCCCACGCTTGGATTGCGTCCTACCTGACAGGTTGCTCCTACCAGGTGGCGTGGCGAGAATCTGTCTCCTCACCACGCGCTCTCACCACTGGTGTCCCCCAGGGCTCTGTTCTAGGCCCTCTCCTATTCTCGCTATACACCAAGTCACTTGGCTCTGTCATAACCTCACATGGTCTCTCCTATCATTGCTATGCAGACGACACACAATTAATCTTCTCCTTTCCCCCTTCTGATGACCAGGTGGCAAATCGCATCTCTGCATGTCTGGCAGACATATCAGTTGGATGACGGATCACCACCTCAAGCTGAACTTCGGCAAGACGGAGCTGCTCTTCCTCCCGGGGAAGGACTGCCCGTTCCATGATCTCGCCATCACGGTTGACAACTCCATTGTATCCTCCTCCCAGAGCGCTAAGAACCTTGGCGTGATCCTGGACAACACCCTGTCGTTCTCAACTAACATCAAGGCGGTGGCCCGTTCCTGTAGGTTCATGCTCTACAACATCCGCAGAGTACGACCCTGCCTCACACAGGAAGCGGCGCAGGTCCTAATCCAGGCACTTGTCATCTCCCATCTGGATTACTACAACTCGCTGTTGGCTGGGCTCCCTGCCTATGCCATTAAACCCCTACAACTCATCTAGAACGCCGCAGCCCGTCTAGTGTTCAACCTTCCCAAGTTCTCTCACGTCACCCCGCTCCTCCGCTCTCTCCACTGGCTTCCAGTTGAAGCTCGCATCCGCTACAAGACCATGGTGCTTGCCTACGGAGCTGTGAGGGGAACGGCACCTCAGTACCTCCAGGCTCTGATCAGGCCCTACACCCAAATAAGGGCACTGCGTTCATCCACCTCTGGCCTGCTCGCCTCCCTACCACTGAGGAAGTACAGTTCCCGCTCAGCCCAGTCAAAACTGTTCGCTGCTCTGGCTCCCCAATGGTGGAACAAACTCCCTCACGACGCCAGGACAGCGGAGTCAATCACCACCTTCCGGAGACACCTGAAACCCCACCTCTTTAAGGAATACCTAGGATAGGATAAAGTAATCCTTCTCACCCCCCTTAAAATATTTAGATGCACTATTGTAAAGTGGCTGTTCCACTGGATGTCATAAGGTGAATGCACCAATTTGTAAGTCGCTCTGGATAAGAGCGTCTGCTAAATGACTTAAATGTAAATGTAAATGTAAATGTGCATTCAGCAAGTATTCAGACCCCTTGACCTGTTCCATATTTTTTTTGTCACAGCCTTACTCTAAAATGGAATAAACAATTTTTTTTCTTCATCAATCTACACACAATATCCCATAATGACAAAGTGAAAACAGGTTTTTAGAAATGTTTGCAAATGTATGTAAAAAAAAGAAGAAGACGGAAATACCTTATTTACATAAGTATTCAGACTCTTTCCTATGAGACTCCGAAATTGAGCTCAGGTGCATCCTGAGTCCATTGATTATCCTTGAGATGTTTCTACAACTTGGAGTCCACCTGTAGTAAATAAAAATCTGATTTGATATGATTTGGAAAGGCACACACCTGTCTATATAAGGTCGCACAGTTGATAGTGCATGTCAGAGCAAAACCAAGACACGAGGTCGAAGGAATTGTCCATAGAGCTCCGAGACAGGATTGTGTCGAGGCACAGATCTGGGGAAGGGTACCCCAAAAAATTGCAGCATTGAAGGTCCCCAAGAACAGAGTGGCTTCCATCATTTTTAAATGGAAGACGTTTGGACACCAAGACTCTTCCTAGAGCTGGCCGCCCGGCCAAACTGAGCAATCGGGAAATAAGGGTCTTTTTCAGGGAGGTGACCAAGAACCCGATGGTCATTCTGACAGAGCTCCTGAGTTCCTTTGTGGAGAGAGAATAACCTTCTAAAAGGACAACCATCTCTGCAATCGGGCCTTTAAGGTAGAATGGTCAAATGGAAGCCACTCCACAGTGAAAGGCACATGACAGCCCACTTGGAGTTTGCCAAAAGGCACCTAAAGGACTCTCAGACCATGAGAAACAAGATTCTCTGCTCTGATGAAACCAAAATTGAACTGCAAGCATCACATGTGGAGGAAACCTGGCACCATCCCTACAATGAATCATGGTGGTGGCAGGTGTTATTCAGTGGTAGGGACTGGGAGACTAGTCAGGATTGAGAGAAAGATGAACGGAGCAAAGTACAGAGAGATCCTTGATGAAAACATACTCCAGAACACTCAGGACCTCAGACTGGGGAGAATGGTTCACCTTCCAACAGGATAACAACCCTAAGCACACAGACAAGACAACGCAGGAGCGGCTTCGGGACAAGTCTCTTAATGTCATTTAGTGGCCCAGCCAGAACCCGGACTTGAACCCGATTGAACATCTCTGGAGAGACCTGAAAATAGCTGTGCAGCGACACTCCCCATCCAACCTGACAGAGCTTGAGAGGATCTGTAGAGAAGAGTGGGAGAAACTCCCCAAATACAGGTGTGCCAAGCTTGTAGCATCATACCCAAGAAGACCCGGGCTGTAAACGGTGCCAAAGGTGCTTCAACAAAGTACTGAGTAAAGGGTCTGAATACTTATTTGAATGTGATATACCTGTTTTTGCTTTGTCATTATGGGGTATTGTGTGTAGATTTGTGAGGGGGAAACTATTGAGTCCATTTTAGAATTAGGCAGTAATGTAACAAAATGTGGAAAAAGTCAAGCGGTCTGAATACTTTCCGAATGCACAGTAACCGTATGTACGCCCCTTTACATTATGTTGAATTGGATAAAGTTGATCTTCCTCCACTGTGATCTATCTGCATTCAGTAGATGTATGCTGGTTTGCATCTTATCTTTATTGCCAAATATCTTGAAGTGCTTTGTCATTGCCTGGTTTTCTCTATTTCCCACTCATAGATTAGACAGTGACACTCTGGGGATCTCTGACTCACTCCAGCAGTGGCACACTGTGTTCAAATAAGAGTATGTTTTGCGTTCGGACTCAAGACGGGATACAGAGATACACATACCCATGCAAACACACACATACTCATACACACACATGCATGACTAATGACTAAAGCTGCTCTCCAGTGTCCAGGCCAGACTATCCAGACTGTACAGTCTCTAGAGGAGCCAGAGTCAAGAACAGGCTCTCTTCTCCAGCAGTGTCTCTCTCTCTCTGGCTGCCTCAGTAGTGAGAATAGTGAGAGTGGGATAATACCTCCAGGTGAAAATCAGATCAGGCTGGTGTATAGATCACCTTGTGTGATGACAGAACCACAGGGCCAGGTGTTCTGCCCAGTGGGGATTCTACTGCCACTGGACTGGACATACATCAGCTGTGTGTGTGTGTGTGTGTGTGTGTGTGTGTGTGTGTGTGTGTGTGTGTGTGTGTGTGTGTGTGTGTGTGTGTGTGTGTGTGTGTGTGTGTGTGTGTGTGTGTGTGTGTGTGTGTGTGTGTGTGTGTGTGTGTGTGTGTGTGTGTGTGTGTGTGTGTGTGTGTGTGTGTGTGTGTGTGTACCCAGGGAGGACTTAGGGCACATCTCAGCTGTGAGATCCAGCTATTCTGTTACTTCCTTGTTATATCTGTGTTCCCTTAAAGCTCCTTCAGTATCACCACCTGCTCTAATGATAAATAACAAGCTCTGCTTGTACAGTAAATGTATTGTCTAACTGCTTATCAAGATGAAAGGATCTAAAGACCTTGACATGGCTACATGAAGGGAATGTATGGGTGGATAATGTGCATAATATGTATATAGACTGTAGTCTGTAAAGGTAGAGTGGCTGGGTATTCCATAGGAGTGTGTTATGAACCTAGGTCAGTAGGCGGGCGGGAGTTAGTTCAGTCAGTGTAAAGCCGTGGGAAAAAGGAGAGGGTGAGTTGGGGGTAAGAGCAGATTGGCTGGGGAAAAGCGAGAGGAAGAGAAGGTGAGCGAGGGTCTTGGGGAAGAGGGTGAATGGAGGGTTAGTCAAAGGTAAAAGGAGAGAGGGGAGGAAGAGGAGGGGAAGGCCAGGGGGAGGGATAGTGAGATTGGTTTGTGTGGGACACGCTGAGGGAGTTCACTCTGAATGGAGTCCTGAATTATTCACTGTTCTCAGCTGGATACAAGGCCAAGACTCTCCTGAGCTGTAGATACTGTTATCATCATCAGGCCTAAACAAAATGACTGCACACTTACACATGATTTATGTATTCCTCTTATTTTCTTCTGTTTTCCTTCTCTTTCCTTTATATTCTTTCCATTTAATTTTATTTCCCTCTCCTCTCCTCTCCTCTCCTCTCCTCTCCTCTCCTCTCCTCTCCTCTCCTCTCCTCTCCTCTCCTCTCCTCTCCTCTCCTCTCCTCTCCTCTCCTCTCCTCTCCTCTCCTCTCCTCTCCTCTCCTCTCCTCTCCTCTCCTCTCCTCTCCAACTGTATATTGGACAGACAGGGGTAATGAAAGCTGTGTGGGCACATATGTTTTGGACACCTGCCAGTCAGGACAGCCCAGGGATCAGAGTTGGCAGATGAGATGTTCAGGAGAAATTGGGTGGATGGGGGGATGAGGAGGAGATGGAGGGATGAAGGCCAGAGAGGGTTAGTGGAGTGAGGGAGGACCAGAGGAGAAAGGGAGGACAATAAATGAGATTAGCTAAATGTGTACAGCTGCATTGGAAGGCCCCCACCCAATCTCACCCCTCTGTACAGTCAGTATCTGCATCTGTTCTGTGTATGTGAAATAGACGGATAACAAGAGATGACATACCAGATCTCTACAGAGACTATTATGACCATAATCACCTCAGAAACAGCCTTTTTAAACTACAAACCCCAGGATCACTTTCACCACATTAAAGCCCATTTGAGAGAAGAGGAGTGAGGCAGTAGGATGGAGTTGCCCCTAGACACTGAACCAGTATATGGTGCATTTTGTGTTTCCCCCCAATGGTTAAGATTAGTATAGGGGGAGGGAAAGCTGATCCCAGATCTGTGTGGGAGTGGGTAATCTCCTCTGCAGTGTTCTCCAGGAGAGCCCAGGCTCTGACAGTCACACCCTGTGATGACACAGGAGGACAGAGGGAGGACACTGCAGCTCTTACTGTCACCACTTTACCAGAGACAGTCATTGGCTAGGTGGTCTCATTACCATATACAGTAGCATATACCTTTCTGCTGCCTTCAAATCTACTACCATCGAAGGGGGATGGGCAACACATGGAGAAGGGGCTTGGTGATGTTCTCCGATCAATCCAATCTGTGTGTTTTGATGCTGTGGCTCCTCAGTGTTAACAAGGCAGGTTGAATTTTTCCAAGCAGACAAAAATAACACAACCACCCACTATACTGTAGCAGCAGCTGTGGGCAAGACTGGGGGAAAACATTTCCATTCAGGGTAACTGTAGTAGTCTTGCTCATAAATCTTTAGGAGTCCACTGGGGCCTCTGAAAGGACTGCACAAAGTGGGGCCCCATAACTGATGTCCCAGTCCCAACATGAAACACACACATTCACGCACACGCACACAGTAACCAGGTGTAACGTACACGGTACAAACAGCGTGTTGGCACCATACGAGCATTGTGCTTCCCTGTGGTTTAAGAGCCTTTGTAGGTCACAGGCTGGTGTTTTCTGTGGACTTTGTTTTCACAGCATCACACTGGTTGTGGAATCTGTTTGAGCCAACAGCACAGAAGGGGTTCTTAGACAGAGAGGTTTAATACAGCTAGACACTGCAGACATGGTGGCTAGGAGGGAGGGAGGGGGAGGGAGGGGGAGGGAGGGAGGGAGGGGGAGGGAGGGAGGGAGGGAGGGAGGGAGGGAGGCAGGCAGGGAAGCAGGCAGGCAGGAAGGCAGGAAGGCAGGGAGGGAGACACTACAAGGTGTCAGAAGTGATAGAAGAGGGGGGTGCCTTTATGTGCTGATCGTGGACTGAGTTAAGGAAATTGGATTTGGATTGTTCTTGATATTTGTTCTGAACTAAATGGGAGGAACCTCAAGGGAGTTGGTTATCAGTAGGTCCTGAGCAATAGGGTAAGGGGTGGTCGGTGGTCCTGATATGAAGGTCTGAGGGTAAGGGATGTTAAATGAGAGATAGAAACAGGTGTGTGTTTGTGGGGTGAGAGTCTCATCCTCTGGTCCGTCTCTGTCAGAACCCTGCAAGGAGAAGAGGAGGCTTCTCCTGCATCCATATTCATAGAGCTGTCAATCACAAAACCCTGACCAGGGATGGGCTAGCTCATACTGCGACTATAGCATTCTAGTCACACACAGAGATAAACAGGGACACAGATAGAGACATGCTGGTAGAGATGCAGAGACACATCATGAAAGTAGGGACACACACACACACAGAGATAAACAGGGACACAGATAGAGACATGCTGGTAGAGATGCAGAGACACATCATGAAAGTAGGGACACACACACACAGAGATAAACAGGGACACAGATAGAGACGTGCTGGTAGAGATGCAGAGACACATCATGAAAGTAGGGACACACACACAGAGATAAACAGAGACACATCATGAAAGTAGGGACACACACACACAGAGATAAACAGAGACACATCATGAAAGTAGGGACACACACACACAGAGATAAACAGAGACACATCATGAAAGTAGGGACACACACACACAGAGATAAACAGAGACACATCATGAAAGTAGGGACACACACACACAGAGATAAACAGGGACACATCATGAAAGTAGGGACACACACACACAGAGATAAACAGGGACACACACACAGAGATAAACAGAGACACATCATGAAAGTAGGGACACACACACAGAGATAAACAGGGACACATCATGAAAGTAGGGACACACACACACAGAGATAAACAGGGACACATACACAGAGATAAACAGAGACACATCATGAAAGTAGGGACACACACACAGAGATAAACAGGGACACACACACACAGAGATAAACAGGGACACACACACACAGAGATAAACAGGGACACACACACACAGAGATAAACAGGGACACACACACACAGAGATAAACAGGGACACACACACAGAGATAAACAGGGACACACACACAGAGATAAACAGGGACACACACACACAGAGATAAACAGGGACACAAACACACAGAGATAAACAGGGACACACACACAGAGATAAACAGAGACACATCATGAAAGTAGGGACACACACACACAGAGATAAACAGAGACACATCATGAAAGTAGGGACACACACACAGAGATAAACAGAGACACATCATGAAAGTAGGGACACACACACACAGAGATAAACAGGGACACATCATGAAAGTAGGGACACACACACACAGAGATAAACAGGGACACATCATGAAAGTAGGGACACACACACACAGAGATAAACAGGGACACACACACAGAGAGATAAACAGGGACACACACACACACAGAGATAAACAGGGACACACACACACACAGAGATAAACAGGGACACACACACAGAGATAAACAGAGACACATCATGAAAGTAGGGACACACACACACAGAGATAAACAGGGACACATCATGAAAGTAGGGACACACACACACAGAGATAAACAGGGACACATCATGAAAGTAGGGACACACACACACAGAGATAAACAGGGACACACACACACAGAGATAAACAGGGACACACACACACAGAGATAAACAGGGACACACACACACAGAGATAAACAGGGACACACACACAGAGATAAACAGAGACACATCATGAAAGTAGGGACACACACACACAGAGATAAACAGGGACACACACACACAGAGATAAACAGGGACACACACACACAGAGATAAACAGGGACACACACACACAGAGATAAACAGGGACACACACACAGAGATAAACAGGGACACATCATGAAAGTAGGGACACACACACACAGAGATAAACAGGGACACACACACACAGAGATAAACAGGGACACACACAGAGATAAACAGGGACACACACACACAGAGATAAACAGGGACACACACACACAGAGATAAACAGGGACACACACACAGAGAGATAAACAGGGACACACACACACACAGATAAACAGGGACACACACACACAGAGATAAACAGGGACACATACACAGAGAGATAAACAGGGACACACACACACAGAGATAAACAGGGACACACACACAGAGAGATAAACAGTGACACACACACACAGAGATAAACAGGGACACACACACAGAGATAAACAGGGACACACACACACAGAGATAAACAGGGACACATACACACAGAGATAAACAGGGACACACACACAGAGAGATAAACAGGGGGACACACACACAGAGATAAACAGGGACACACACACAGAGATAAACAGGGACACACACACAGAGAGATAAACAGGGACACACACACAGAGATAAACAGGGACACACACACAGAGAGATAAACAGGGGGACACACACACAGAGATAAACAGGGACACACACACAGAGAGATAAACAGGGGGACACACACACAGAGATAAACAGGGACACACACACAGAGAGATAAACAGGGACACACACACACAGAGATAAACAGGGACACACACACACAGAGAGATAAACAGGGACACATACACACACAGAGATAAACAGGGGGACACACACACAGAGATAAACAGGGACATACACACAGAGATAAACAGGGACACACACACACAGAGATAAACAGAGACACAAACACAAGGACCAGCGGTGGCAGATACAAAGGTGAATTAACAAGCCCTCAGGCAAACAGAGTCTTTCAGGATGCTGAGGAGGCTCTTGTCCCTCTCATTGAAATCCAATGGAGACACCATCAATCTTCAGGGATCAATACCATCAATGTTGTGTGTGTGTGTGTTTGCATGTTTTCGTGTGTACCCTTGTGTGAACATACATCACTGCTGGTTGATCTATTGTTACAGCATTTCACTTATGGAGAGTGAGAGCTGGGACTTGCCTTTTCATTAGACAGTAATTGCATTGATATGTGTGCAGTAAAGGTTAAAAAGTGTGTCCGGCTACACCAGATTAATCCTGTGATCTCTGAGGTAGTGAACAGTGAACAGCACCACCAAGTGGTGTAAAGAGACAGGGGCATATGAAATAAAGATGCACCTTCTACGACCAATATTCGTGTGAACCTGCTTGACACTGGTCCCTTCTGAAGGACATGCAGATGAACACATATGAGGGGGGGGTTGATTCAAGAAAGGTACAGGGAGAGGTACAGGGAGAGATACAGAGAAAGAAAGGGGTATAGTAAGGAAGAGAGAGAGAGACACAGAGAATAGAAAGGGGTATAGAGAGAGAGAGAGAGAAAGAAAGGTGTATATAGAGAGAGAGAAAGAAAGGGGTACAGAGAGATAGAGAGAGAGAGAGAGAGATAGAGAGAGAGACAGAGAAGAGATAAAAGGTGTATATAGAGAGAGAGAAAGAAAGGGGTATAGAGAGAGAGAGAGAAACAGAGAGAGAGACAGAGAGAGAAAGAGAGAGAGAGAGAGAGATAGAGAGAGAGAGACAGAGAGAGAGATAAAAGGGGTATAGACAGAGAGATAAAGAGAGAGAGAGAGAGAGAGAGAGAGAGAGAGAGAGAAAGGGGACAGACAGAGAGAGATAAGAGAGAGAGAGAGAGAGAGAGAGATAAAGAGAGGACAGACAGAGAGAGAGAGAGAGAGACACAGAGAGAGAGAGAGTATAGTAAGGGAAAGGGAGAGAGGGGGTGGATTAATTAAGTGCAGCAACCTATTTGCCAAAACATTTCGGTAAACATACAAACACATTCCTCTGATGTCATCACCTCCTAGCCTCATCACCTAAATACCAATCAGCTTCTCATTTCTACTCACCCTAGTTGTTGGCGAACCAATCATATTCTCTATCTATGATATCACCACTCCACAAAGCTGAAGTACAATCTCTATCTAGCATGCTGATGGATATAGACCAAAGAGATACTGGAGAGCTGTGTAGTGGTTCTGAGAACTGAAGAACAAACAGACAGGCACGATGAATGGTGGAGTTCTGCTGCCTCGAGACACCGAAAAATAAGTGTGAGACAAATGTCTGTGACAGCTAAAACAAGCAGCCATTGTGAGCATAATGAACTGGAGAAAACAGCCAGCAGGCTAAATGCAGCTGATGATTGGAGGAGAGGTGACCATGTGACTGTTTTGGATCAATAACAATGACATCAGAGGAGATGAGAAGCAGAGAGACATTAAACTATCATCTACTACACACGTAGGCACGCGCACGTGCTTACGCACGTGCTTTACAGGTGACACACACACACACACACACACACACACACACACACACACACACACACACACACACACACACACACACACACACACACACACACACACACACACACACACACACACACACACACACACACACACACACACACACACACACACCTTCTAGTTTTCTAAACCCCCCCATTTCTCTTGGGATTCGGTGTCCTTGAGACACATACATGTATAGGCTACACATTAACATACACTAACGCATACTCAGTTCACTGCATACTGCCTCTCTGACAGAGTACTTCATAGTTTCATCTGCCTCTATATTCAGAGCAACTCTATCATGCTGTAAGAATCCCAGAGGAATAGGTCATGTGGAGCTGCATGAACCAATTTATATTCTGTACTTTACTGTGTTTGTGATCGGGATTCCTTTCAACCATAGCCAATTGATCTATTATACAGTAGGGAAACAAACTGCACTCACTGTACCACTGCGTGCTGTTGTAAACTCTTTTTGGAGAACCTTGGGAAAACATAATTGACTGAAGTGGCATAGAGAAAGGAAGCTTTTAGAGGCATTAGGTGACTTCAGGGAGTTGACAGTCCCTGCTGACTTGATTTACTTTGTTAAATGAGTTACAGTAAATCAAATCAAATCAAATCAAATTTTATTTGTCACATACACATGGTTAGCAGATGTTAATGCGAGTGTAGCGAAATGCTTGTGCTTCTAGTTCCGACAATGCAGTGATAACCAACAAGTAATCTAACTAACAATTCCAAAAAAAACTACTGTATTATACACAGTGTAAGGGGATAAGGAACATGTACATAAGGATATATGAATGAGTGATGGTACAGAGCAGCATACAGTAGATGGTATCGAGTACAGTATATACATATGAGATGAGTGTGTAGACAAAGTAAACAAAGTGGCATAGTTAAAGTGGCTAGTGATACATGTGTTACATAAGGATGCAGTCGATGTTGTAGAGTACAGTATATACATATGCATATGAGATGAATAATGTAGGGTAAGTAACATTATATAAGGTAGCATTGTTTAAAGTGGCTAGTGATATATATATATATATATATTTACATCATTTCCATCAATTCCCATTATTAAAATGGCTGGAGTTGGGTCAGTGTCAATGACAGTGTGTTGGCAGCAGCCACTCAATGTTAGTGGTGGCTATTTAACAGTCTGATGGCCTTGAGATAGAAGCTGTTTTTCAGTCTCTCTCCCAGCTTTGATGCACCTGTACTGACCAATCAGCCTTCTGGATGATAGCTGAACAGGCAGTGGTTGGGTGGTTGATGTCCTTGATGATCTTTATGGCCTTCCTGTAACAAAGCTGAAGGTGTCCTGGAGGGCAGGTAGTTTGCCCCATGCTGATGGAGTCCTCACTACCAAAGAGCCTTACTGTTGAGGGCAGAGCAGTTGCCGTGAGGCGGTGATACAGCCCGCCAGGATGCTCGATTGTGCATCTGTAGAAGTTTGTGAGTGCTGGAGAAAACAGACAGGCAATTTTGGTGACAAGCCGAATTTTTGTGAGCCTCCTGAGGTTGAATAGGAGCTGCTGCAGGCTTCTTGCACTGATGATCAGTGTGAGTGACCAATTCAGTTTGTCTGTGATGTGTATGCCGAGGAACTTAAACTAGCTACCCTCTCCACTACTGTTCCATCGATGTGGATAGGGGTGTTCCCGTGCTGTTTCCTGAAGTCCACAATCATCTCCTTAGTTTTGTTGACGTTGAGTGTGAGGTTATTTTCCTGACACCACACTCCAAGGGCCCTCACCTCCTCCCTGTAGGCCGTCACACAATCAAGCCTACCACTGTTGTGTCGTCCGCAAACTTGATGATTGAGTTGGAGGCGTGCGTGGCCACGCAGTCGTGGGTGAACAGGGAGTACAGGAGTTTTCTCAAACGCACCCTTGTGGGGCCCCGTGTTGAGGATCAGCGGGGAGGAGATGTTGTTGCCTACCCTCACCACCTGGGGGCGGCCCGTCAGGTTTTCTAAACCCCCCATTTCTCTTGATTCGGTGTCCTTGAGTCCAGTACCCAGTTGCACAGGGCGGGGTCGAGACCCAGGGTCTCGAGTTCATGATACTGCCTTGAGGGTACTATGGTGTTGAATGCCGAGCTGTAGAATCCCAGAGAACAGCATTCTCACATATATTCCTCTTGTCCAGGTGGGTTAGGGCAGTGTTTGTGGTTGAGATTGCATCGTCTGTGGACCTATTTGCCAAATTGGATCTATGTATAGGGTGGAGGTGATATGGTCAACTAGTCTCTCAAAGCACTTCATGATGACGGAAGTGAGTGCTACGGGGCGGTAGTGTTTAGCTCAGTTACCTTAGCTTTCTTGGGAACAGGAACAATGGTGGCCCTGAAGCATGTGGGAACAGCAGACTGGTATAGGGCATTGATTGAATATGTCCGGGAACACACCGTCCAGCTGGTCTGCGCATGCTCTGAGGGCGCGGCTGGGGATGCTTGGGCCTGCAGCCTTGCGAGGGTTAACACGTTTAAATGTCTTACTCACCTCGGCTGCCATTGAAGGAGAGACTGCATGTTTCCGTTGCAGGCCGTGTCAGTGGCACTGTATTGTCCTCAAAGGGGCAAAAAGTTATTTAGTCTGCCTGGGAGCAAGACATCCTGGTCCACTGGGCTGGATTTCATCTTGTAGTCCGTGATTGACTGTAGACCCTGCCACATGCCTCTTGTGTCTGAGCCATTGAATTGAGATTCCACTTTGTCTCTGTACTGACGCTTAGCTTGTTTGATAGCCTTACGGAGGGAATAGCTGCACTGTTTGTATTCAGTCATGTTGCCAGACACCTTGCCCTGATTAAAAGCAGTGGTTCGCGCTTTCAGTTTCACGCGAATGCTGCCATCAATCCACGGTTTCTGGTTAGGGAATGTATGGTGACCATTGGGGGAGGTGGCAGGTAGACTAGTGGTTAAGAGCATTCCACAGGGATGCTGGCCCATGTTGACTACAATGCTTCACCCAGTTGTGTCCATTTGGTGGTGGACCATTCTTGATACACACGGGAAACTGTTAAGCATGAATTACCCAGCTGCTTTGCAGTACTTGACACACTCAAACTAGTACGCCTGGCACCTACTACCATATCCTGTTCAAAGGCACTTACATATTTGGTCCTGCCCATTCACCCTCTAAATGGCACACATACACAATCCATGTCTTAATTCTCTCAATAAGGGATCATAGCTTTCACCTGGATTCACCTGGTCAGTCTATGTCTTTGAAATGTTCAGAATGTTTTGTCGACTCAGTGTATACTGTGTGCTATACATGTGACAGACAGGAAGTTCTGGAAACTTAATCCAGGGCCTCTGGGTTACGTGGTCAGCATGTTTGAGCTGTATAGAGCGATAGAGCGGTGTACAACATACATGTCCCCTAGTCTGTTTTCTTTCCATAAAAATATCAGGATACGTGAGAGACGTGCACCTTGACCTCACCTTGTGTGTACATGAGTTTTATGTTTGTGGTTAAGAGACGTGCATGTCTGTATGTGTGTGATCCATAACTTACCTCCTCTCATCACAAGTATGTGCATAGCTTGACCCTTCTCCTCATTATCGTCCCCAGGCCACCACCAGCCACCCCTGCCCAGAGGAGGCTACATGCGCTCCCCC
The DNA here is from genome assembly GCF_021184085.1 of Oncorhynchus gorbuscha. Lineage (NCBI taxonomy): Eukaryota > Metazoa > Chordata > Actinopteri > Salmoniformes > Salmonidae > Oncorhynchus > Oncorhynchus gorbuscha. The sequence continues at coordinate 23,042,535 of NC_060177.1, forward strand.
TCGTGGACCCGTTGCAGCAAGGCTGAGCCCCCCCAGGGAGAGGAAGCACCACAGTGACTCCGACACCACCGCAGAGCCCTTAATGAAGCTGGAGAGGCCTAAGCAGCCCTGAGAGCACACGGGTCTGGCCCGGAAAGAGAGAGGCCCAGAGCGGACACACCGAGAGCGTGGCACAGAGACCACACCAACTGCCCCAACCCCTGGTCCGGGCACTGAGACAACCATGGTGCTGAAGACACTACAGACAGACTGAGCTCTCGACGCTGTGCACTGTATTATAAACTTAACATGAAACGACGGCTGTGAGTGAAATACACACAGACACAGATGCAAACACACTAAATGACACACGGATATCTGCAAAACCACACACACGTACACACATGCTATTTATTGTGTTTTCCATGCAAGGGGTTCCACTGGCACAAACACTGGAGGTCCAGTGTGATTTTTGAGGCTTTGTTTGGGGTGAACATCAGGGTATAAGGCTGTCCCTGTGTGGGGAGAATGCTTGGCTAAAAGCCTCCCTATCCCTGCAGCATCTTAAGGGTGGGAGAGTGGGCTTGGAGGGGTGGGACGGACCCTGAAATCTGTGACAACCTCGGCTACAAAATATCATGTGGCGAAGTTAACGAGAATACCCACTCCAGTCAAATAAATGACTGGAATATGGATGTCATTATGCGATAGTACAGCAGGCTATCTGGAAGTCTTCTTTGTAATTAGAATAAGAGTCCAACCTAATCTATTGCACAATGTTCTTCCTTAAAGTACCAGGGCCATCTGCTCTCTAAATGACTTTCTGTAGGTTGTAACTAACAGGAGGCAATGAGTAGTGTTTCAGTGGGGCCACTCTCCATCGCTCTCTGAATGACTTTCTGTAGGTTGTAACTAACAGGAGGCAATGAGCAGTGTTTCAGTGGGGCCACTCTCCATCGCTCTCTGAATGACTTTCTGTAGGTTGTAACTAACAGGAGGCAATGAGCAGTGTTTCAGTGGGGCCACTCTCCATCGCTCTCTGAATGACTTTCTGTAGGTTGTAACTAACAGGAGGCAATGAGCAGTGTTTCAGTGGGGCCACTCTCCATCGCTCTCTGAATGACTTTCTGTAGGTTGTAACTAACAGGAGGCAATGAGCAGTGTTTCAGTGGGGCCACTCTCCATCGCTCTCTGAATGACTTTCTGTAGGTTGTAACTAACAGGAGGCAATGAGCAGTGTTTCAGTGGGGCCACTCTCCATCGCTCTCTGAATGACTTTCTGTAGGTTGTAACTAACAGGAGGCAATGAGCAGTGTTTCAGTGGGGCCACTCTCCATCGCTCTCTGAATGACTTTCTGTAGGTTGTAACTAACAGGAGGCAATGAGTAGTGTTTCAGTGGGGCCACTCTCCATCGCTCTCTGAATGACTTTCTGTAGGTTGTAACTAACAGGAGGCAATGAGCAGTGTTTCAGTGGGGCCACTCTCCATCGCTCTCTGAATGACTTTCTGTAGGTTGTAACTAACAGGAGGCAATGAGCAGTGTTTCAGTGGGGCCACTCTCCATCGCTCTCTGAATGACTTTCTGTAGGTTGTAACTAACAGGAGGCAATGAGCAGTGTTTCAGTGGGGCCACTCTCCATCGCTCTCTGAATGACTTTCTGTAGGTTGTAACTAACAGGAGGCAATGAGCAGTGTTTCAGTGGGGCCACTCTCCATCGCTCTCTGAATGACTTTCTGTAGGTTGTAACTAACAGGAGGCAATGAGCAGTGTTTCAGTGGGGCCACTCTCCATCGCTCTCTGAATGACTTTCTGTAGGTTGTAACTAACAGGAGGCAATGAGTAGTGTTTCAGTGGGGCCACTCTCCATCGCTCTCTGAATGACTTTCTGTAGGTTGTAACTAACAGGAGGCAATGAGTAGTGTTTCAGTGGGGCCACTCTCCATCGCTCTCTGAATGACTTTCTGTAGGTTGTAACTAACAGGAGGCAATGAGTAGTGTTTCAGTGGGGCCACTCTCCATCGCTCTCTGAATGACTTTCTGTAGGTTGTAACTAACAGGAGGCAATGAGCAGTGTTTCAGTGGGGCCACTCTCCATCGCTCTCTGAATGACTTTCTGTAGGTTGTAACTAACAGGAGGCAATGAGTAGTGTTTCAGTGGGGCCACTCTCCATCGCTCTCTGAATGACTTTCTGTAGGTTGTAACTAACAGGAGGCAATGAGCAGTGTTTCAGTGGGGCCACTCTCCATCGCTCTCTGAATGACTTTCTGTAGGTTGTAACTAACAGGAGGCAATGAGCAGTGTTTCAGTGGGGCCACTCTCCATCGCTCTCTGAATGACTTTCTGTAGGTTGTAACTAACAGGAGGCAATGAGCAGTGTTTCAGTGGGGCCACTCTCCATCGCTCTCTGAGTGTTTCAGTGGGGCCACTCTCCATCGCTCTCTGAATGACTTTCTGTAGGTTGTAACTAACAGGAGGCAATGAGCAGTGTTTCAGTGGGGCCACTCTCCATCGCTCTCTGAATGACTTTCTGTAGGTTGTAACTAACAGGAGGCAATGAGCAGTGTTTCAGTGGGGCCACTCTCCATCGCTCTCTGAATGACTTTCTGTAGGTTGTAACTAACAGGAGGCAATGAGCAGTGTTTCAGTGGGGCCACTCTCCATCGCTCTCTGAATGACTTTCTGTAGGTTGTAACTAACAGGAGGCAATGAGCAGTGTTTCAGTGGGGCCACTCTCCATCGCTCTCTGAATGACTTTCTGTAGGTTGTAACTAACAGGAGGCAATGAGCAGTGTTTCAGTGGGGCCACTCTCCATCGCTCTCTGAATGACTTTCTGTAGGTTGTAACTAACAGGAGGCAATGAGCAGTGTTTCAGTGGGGCCACTCTCCATCGCTCTCTGAATGACTTTCTGTAGGTTGTAACTAACAGGAGGCAATGAGTAGTGTTTCAGTGGGGCCACTCTCCATCGCTCTCTGAATGACTTTCTGTAGGTTGTAACTAACAGGAGGCAATGAGTAGTGTTTCAGTGGGGCCACTCTCCATCGCTCTCTGAATGACTTTCTGTAGGTTGTAACTAACAGGAGGCAATGAGTAGTGTTTCAGTGGGGCCACTCTCCATCGCTCTCTGAATGACTTTCTGTAGGTTGTAACTAACAGGAGGCAATGAGCAGTGTTTCAGTGGGGCCACTCTCCATCGCTCTCTGAATGACTTTCTGTAGGTTGTAACTAACAGGAGGCAATGAGCAGTGTTTCAGTGGGGCCACTCTCCATCGCTCTCTGAATGACTTTCTGTAGGTTGTAACTAACAGGAGGCAATGAGCAGTGTTTCAGTGGGGCCACTCTCCATCGCTCTCTGAATGACTTTCTGTAGGTTGTAACTAACAGGAGGCAATGAGCAGTGTGGGGCCACTCTCCATCGGGGCTCACAGGAGGCAATGAGTAGTGTTTCAGTGGGCCACTTCCATCGCTCTGAATGACTTTCTGTAGGTTGTAACTAACAGGAGGCAATGAGTAGTGTTTCACTCTCCATCGCTCTCTGAATGACTTTCTGTAGGTTGTAACTAACAGGAGGCAATGAGCAGTGTTTCAGTGGGGCCACTCTCCATCGCTCTCTGAATGACTTTCTGTAGGTTGTAACTAACAGGAGGCAATGAGCAGTGTTTCAGTGGGGCCACTCTCCATCGCTCTCTGAATGACTTTCTGTAGGTTGTAACTAACAGGAGGCAATGAGCAGTGTTTCAGTGGGGCCACTCTCCATCGCTCTCTGAATGACTTTCTGTAGGTTGTAACTAACAGGAGGCAATGAGTAGTGTTTCAGTGGGGCCACTCTCCATCGCTCTCTGAATGACTTTCTGTAGGTTGTAACTAACAGGAGGCAATGAGCAGTGTTTCAGTGGGGCCACTCTCCATCGCTCTCTGAATGACTTTCTGTAGGTTGTAACTAACAGGAGGCAATGAGTAGTGTTTCAGTGGGGCCACTCTCCATCGCTCTCTGAATGACTTTCTGTAGGTTGTAACTAACAGGAGGCAATGAGCAGTGTTTCAGTGGGGCCACTCTCCATCGCTCTCTGAATGACTTTCTGTAGGTTGTAACTAACAGGAGGCAATGAGCAGTGTTTCAGTGGGGCCACTCTCCATCGCTCTCTGAATGACTTTCTGTAGGTTGTAACTAACAGGAGGCAATGAGCAGTGTTTCAGTGGGGCCACTCTCCATCGCTCTCTGAATGACTTTCTGTAGGTTGTAACTAACAGGAGGCAATGAGCAGTGTTTCAGTGGGGCCACTCTCCATCGCTCTCTGAATGACTTTCTGTAGGTTGTAACTAACAGGAGGCAATGAGCAGTGTTTCAGTGGGGCCACTCTCCATCGCTCTCTTTTCTTTCCATCCTCTCCCTCTCTCTCTTCTTCTACCTCTCTCTACCTGAGAGGAAACCGGTGTGGCCACAGTAAACTAAATGTATTTGCAGATATGATATGAGATACGACAGCAGCCCTTCTCACCAACATTACATTCAACACTGTGGATCTTGTCCTTTGCCAAACCAAGTGATGTGGGGATGAGTGGTGATAAAAAATAAACAATTTCATGCAAAAAAAGTGAATTTTCTCTGTGGGTGATTTTTGCATTAGAGCACTAACCAAACATTATGCAGCTGTAGGTTGTCTGATAGGGTATTATGAGCAGCAGTCTGAGCCTTTCATTATTTATGCTCAACAGACCAAACAAACAAACTCTCTGATTCCTGCCAGGAACACTGTGGAGGAAGAAAACCCAGCATCAGCAACATGAAAACAGTTCAATTGAAACCACATTGAAATACTTCAGAGTACACACTTAATCACACAGTGGACAGAGAAGTATTGAATAGCAATAATGTTTAAACGGTCAAAGGAATATCCTTAATTTACTCTCGTCAGCTTCGCCAAAATCAATGGGCTCTGGCAGCTCTGTAGAGGTTTAAAATGTCTGCTTTTTAAATGGTGACTGCAGGTTCCTAACTGAGCAGATAGAGGGCAGAACAGAATAAAGTGGGGAATGCAGATGGACTTACAGTATACAGTCATACGCATATCCATAAACAGTTTTATACCACGGCATTGTTGAATACTCGTTTCTGATTGGCTTGATGTGCATTCTCGAGCGTACATTATTTAAGTGATAATACCCGAGAAGCTGGTGTTTGGAGGATATATTATGTGCATTCTCGAGCGTGCATTATTTAAGTAATAATGCCGGATAGGCTGGTGTTTGGAGGATATATTGGTACAGGTGCTGTTAGGCCCGAGACAATGTGGAGGGCCGGCAAACAGTGCCAATGTATCCTCTAAACACCGGCTTCTCGGGCATTATCACTTTTATACAACGGGTCACCAACATATTATGGGCTCTCCAGAGGGTGGTATGGCCTGCACAACGCATCACCAGGGGCAAACTACCTGCCCTCCAGGACACCTACAGCATCCGACGTCACAGGAAGGCCAAAAAGATAATCAAGGACAACAACCACATGAGCCACGGCCTGTTCCTGCCACTATCATCCAGAAGGCAAGTCAATACAGGTGCATCAAAGCTGGGACTGAGAGACTAAAGAACAGCTTCTATCTCAAGGCCATCAGACCGTTATACAGCCGTCACTAACACAGAGAGGCTGCTGCCAACATAGAGAACTTAAAATCAGTGGCCACTCTAACAAATGGATCACTAGTCACTTGATTAATGCTACTTTAATAATGATGTTTACATATCTGGCATTACTCATCTCATATGTATATACTGTATTTTAAACCATTTATTGCATCTTGCCTATATGCTACTCGGTCATTGCTCATCCATATATTTATATGTACATATTCTTATTCCATCCCTTTACTTAGATTTGTGTGTATTGGGTAGTTGTTGTGGAATTGTTAGATTGTTGTTGCTATTCCTGCACTGTCGGAACTAAACGCACAAGCATTTCGCTACACTCCTAATAACATCTGCTAACCATGTGTAAGTGACCAATAGAATTTGATTTGATATTCAAATTATGATTGACAATTTCATTAAAAACCTCATTTTCATTGATTTATTTATTCATAATATTTCATCCTTCCACAAGATATAGTCCTGTCACAAATCTAGGGTTGCTACCCCAGCCGGCTGGTCGTTCGTTCTATCGGTTCGGTTGCCAGAGACGCAACTTAGTCGTTCAGCATTTCTGTTCTGTATCTATGAACGTGACCCCGTCGTTCATTCTAAATGTTCCATTGCCATACTGGCTCGCAACGTTCATATCCCTTGCTTGCTAGCTAGCCAACTACAGCTACTTTACAGTCACGTCAAAAAGTACAGCCAGAATAGCAGCAAAGTAGCAACACGTACAGGAACCACAGGAGGCTGTTGAGGGGAGGATAGCTCATAATAATGGCTGAAATGGAGTGAATGGTATCCTTAGCAGCAGATAATGGGGATCCATAAGAAATACAAATACCATTTAATTTATTCCGTTACAGCCATTACCGTGAGCCCATCCTCCCTAATTAAGGTGCCACCAACCACCAACACACAGAGGCATGGACTGTGTACATGTAACTGCCAAAATAAACCCGAGGAATGAGTAAATGAGGAATACCAAGTTAATAGAAAGCAGGTGCTTCCACACAGGTGTCGTTCCTGAGTGAATTAAGCAATTCAAATCCCATCATGCTTAGGCTGGTGTATAATATTGCTGGGAAAGCCATTCTTTTTGGCTACCATCCACAGGGCAGGCGTGCTCACTGAATGGTTTGACGAGCATTAAAACGATGTAAACTATATGCCATGGCCATCTCAGTAACCGGATCTCAACCTAATTGAACACTTACGGGAGATTCTGGAGCAGCGCCTGAGACAGCATTTTCCACCACCCTCAACAACAAAACAATTCCAAATGATGGAATTTCTCATAGAAGAATGGTGTCACATCCCTCCAGTATAGTTCCAGACACTTGTAGAATCTGTGCCAAATTGCATTGAAGCTGTTCTCGCTCGTGGTGGCCAAGCACTCTACTAAGTCACCATGTTGGTGTTTCCGTCATTTTGGTAGTTACCTGTACACTACTGTATATAAAGCAACACAAAATGTGCCCCCTGTTACTATGGAATGAGATTTCACATCCAGTATAACCAGTGGCACAAATACTCCCGATTTAGGTCATCCTTACAGCACTGTGAGGTCACAAAACAAATAATAACAACTCATAGATATGCATTCACACTGGGACATAAAATCTTGTTTTTATTGGTGAATGTCAGATGTTGATAATATATCACACAGCAAACTTCACAATTCTGGATGTATTGTAGTGTTGACTTTCATTGAAACAGTCATGTAAACATTCCTTATAGTGCTTTAAGCAAGATCACTAGATGAACTGAGCCACAAGAACCAGCAGTTAGTCAATCAGGCAGAAAAGCAGGATTGGAATTTAAACACAGTTCAGGCTACACCAAGACATCTGGAATGTACTGTAAAAACACTGTCTTGTTTGTTTACGCTGACCCACACAACGAGGCTTAGAAGTAGAGATATATTGTTTTATACATATGGTCCGGAGTGTAACAATGCTCATTTTATGTATAAATCCATGAATCAATGTAGGTAATTGCAGAGTTCAAAAAACTGTCAGAAATACTGAGATTGAGTGAGGTAGTGACACCTTTATTTTCAGCAGTAAAAGGTTCAAAACAACCTTCAGGAAGTGCAATGCAGATCTGTACAACATTATCTCATTACTTCTCCCAAAACCATCTATTCCGAGAAGTGAATACCAAAACCCCTCTACAGGGTTTCTCGGGGGTGTGGGAGTAAGCACGGCTCAGCTGGCGTTGCTATGGAGATATACAGTAGCAGTTAAATGTTGTTGTTTTTTTATTACTATTTTCTACATTGTAGAATAATAGGGAAGACATCAAAACTATGAAGTAACACATATGGAATCATGTAGTAACCAAAAAAAGATAAAAATACATTGTGTTTTACTACAGGATTCCATTGTTTTGAAACGGATGACTATTTCTGTCTGTAATAAAGCCCTTTTGTGGGGAAAAACTCATTTTGATTGGCTATGCACACCCAGGCCCACCCATGGTGCGCCCCTGCCCAGTCATCTGAAATCCATAGATTAGGGCATAATGATTTTTTTTGCAATCAACATATTTTCCGTATATGAACTGTAACTCAGAAAAATTGATGCGTTTATATTTTTGTTCAGTATACACACATCTCAATACTTCACAAAAGATGTTTGAAGTTCATCTGTTGTCAGTTGACTTAGCAACATTGAGAGAGCATAAGAGGTGAGGTAGTGTACACTAGTTGCACTCAGAAATAGAGCTTGTCAGAAGCTGTTTTCCTGTGGGGGGAAAGTGGGCAGGTAGAGGTGTGGCTGTTGTTTTTCGCAAAAGACTGAAAAATGACATTTAGAAGATGTGTTCTCTTCAATGAGACCTACTAACAGTTTGAACCTCAACCAGAAAGAGGATCAAATACAATGTAAATGTCATACTGTCCCACTGTTACAGTCTGATCTACATGGACTGGATTTCTGCTGAGCTTTCTGAAAACCCTCCGCAGTCACATGGCTGTTTAGTTAACAAGTGTCAATGACTGAAGAGAGACATGGGAACATGAACACGGCGCTGAAATTCAACAAGGTCAGAGGGCATCAAAAACATTGAAGATGAAATCAGCACGCAGGGCGGCAGGTAGCCTAGCGGATAGAGCGTTGGGACAGTAACTTAAAAGGTCACTAGTTAGAACCCAGAGCCGACAACGTGAAAAACAAAATCTGTCAATGTGCCCTTGAGCAAGGCACTTACCTAATTGCTCCAGGGCTGCCGTTGATAATGGCAGACCCTGGCTGTGACCGTACTCTCTGAGGGTGCCTCAGGGGGAATCGGGGGGTATTAATACACACTTGTACATGTGTGAAATAGGGCAAATAAGCACCCACCTAATTATTACAATGGTGCAACACACACTCACATAGACCTTCATGATCCAATATGAAATCTAAAAGAAAACATCTCATATGAGACATGTACACCAGAGACGGGTCATTTTGATGGGGGCCACAAAAAAACGGATCTCATCATGACGGGCCACAGTTGCTCACGGGTCTGCATACCTACATCAACATTTTTCCTGCAATTCTTCACATTTTGCCATTGAGTGGAGAGAAAAGGTTGCAGTTTTACAGCAAATTTCCTGCAATTCTACACAGTTTGCCACAGGGTGGAGAAACATTTTTGCAGTTTTTAATATGATATCGGAGTGAGACTGACAGGCAAAATCGTTGGGAGCCTCCCGGCCGGTATTTCAACCATAACAAGTTTAGATAGCTAGCCACTAAACAAACTCCATAAATCTAAAGAAATTTGCTAACTGACTAACAGAAAAACTGATGCGCAACCAAATGTAGAAATTGCACCTGGTGTATTTTAACTCACAACAGTAAGTTGGGGGGATTGACCCAAGGGCCTTCAAAATGGGGGCTTCCGACAGCAACCCATTCTTGATGTACATGATCACATATTCATACAAAAATTGTCAGACATACTCATCCAACACACAATGAAAAGGTCAAACAATGAATACTATACAACTAAACTCAGCAAAAAAACATCCTCACTGTCAACTGCATTTATTAACAGCAAACTTAACATCTATAAATATTTGTATGAACATAACAAGATACAACAACTGAAACAAACTGAACAAGTTCCACAGACATGTGACTAACAGAAATGGAACAATGTGTCCCTGAACAAAGGGGGGGATCAAAATTAAAAGCAAGTCAGTATCTGGTGTGGCCACCAGCTGCATTAAGTACTGCAGTGGATCTCCTCCTCATGGACTGCACCAGATTTGCTAGTTCTTGCTGTGAGATGTTTCCCCACTCTTCCACCAAGGCACCTGCAAGTTCCCAGAAATTTCTGGGAGGGAACGGCACTAGCCCTCACCCCCCCCCGATCCAACAGGTCCCAGACGTCCAGACGTGCTCAATAGGATTGAGATCCGGACTCGTCGCTGGCTAGGGCAGAACACTGACATTCCTATCTTGCAGGAAATCATGCACAGAACGAACAGTATGGCTGGTAGCATTGTCATGCTGAAGGGTCATGTCAGGATGAGCCTGCAGGAAGGGTACCACATGAGGGAGGAGGATGTCTTCCCTGTAACGCACAGCGTTGAGATTGCCTGCAATGACAACAAGCTTAGTCCGATAATGCTGTGACACACCGCCCCAGACCATGACGGACCCTACACCTCCAAATCAATCCTGCTCCAGAGTACAGGCCTCAGTGTAACGCTCATTCCTTCGACAATAAACGCAAATCTAACCATCACCCTTGGTGAGACAAAACCGCGACTCGTCAGTGAAGAGCACTTTTTGACAGTCCTGTCTGGTCCAGCGACGGTGGGTTTGTGCCCATAGGCGACGTTGTTGCCAGTGATGTCTGGGGAGGACTTGCCTTACAACAGGCCTACAAGCCCTCAGTCCAGCCTCTCTCAGCCTATTGTCTGAGCACTGATGGAGGGATTGTGCGTTCCTGGTGTAACTCGGGCAGTTGTTGTTGCCATCCTGTACCTGTTGCAGGTGTGATGTTCGGATGTACCGATCCTCTGCAGGTGTTGTTACACGTGTCTGCCACTGCGAGGATGATCGGCTGTCCGTTCTGTCTCCTGTAGCGTTGTCTTAGGCTTCTCACAGTACAGACATTGCAATTTATTGCCCTAGCCACATCTGCAGTCCTCATGCCTCCTTGCAGCATGACTAAGGCACATTCACGCAGATGAGCAGGGACCCTGTGCATCTTTATTTTGGTGTTTTTCAGAGTCAGTAGAAAGGCCTCTTTAGTGTCCTAAGTTTTCATAACTTTGACCTTAATTGCCTACCGTCTGTAAGCTGTTATTAACAACCGTTCCACAGGTGCATGTTCATTCATTGTTTAAGCATGGGAAACAGTGTTTAAACACTTTACAATGAAGATCTGTGAAGTTATTTTGATTTTTATGAATTATCTTTGAAAGACAGGGTCCTGAAAAAGGGACATTTCTCTTTTTGCTGAGTTTATAAAAACAATATATTTTCCCTGTGACAAAGATGTGACGACCATGGTCTCTAGGGCCTTAGAATGACCACACAGGACATGGTGCCTTCTTAAACCTGACACCCTTTCCTGATATCAGTCTGTCTGGGTCATGTCAAGTGCCTTCCTCTCACCATATGAAGTCTCAACATGTCCCTCCAGTGGCCTGGTTGCTGCTCCTGGGGGGGGGCTCTTCCATCCCCTGGTCCTTGTTCCAGTTCCTGAGGCCCTCGGGAAAGGTGTCCTCCTCCATGGCCCCCGTCCCCTCAACAAACTCCTCATACGTAGACTTCTCCTCGTAGGGGCGAGGACCCAGCAGCTCCAGAATATCAGCCTTGTCCAGAACCACCTCCTCCAGGAGACGCCTCCCCACCTGGAAGGGAGACACAGGGGAGCGGATGGAGGTTAGACCACTTTTCAACCATGTTCAACTCAATTTTTCCACAATTCCTGACATTTAATCCTAGTAAACATTTCCTGTATTAGGTCAGTTATGATCACCACTTTATTTTAAGAATGTGAAATGTCCGAATAATAGTAGAGAGAATAATTTATTTCAGCTTTTATTTCTTTCATCACATTCCCAGTGGGTCAGAAGTTTACATACACTCAATTAGTATTTGGTAGCATTGCCTTTAAATTGTCTAACTTGGGTCAAACGTTTCGGGTAGCCTTCCACAAGCTTCCCACAATAAGTTGGGTGCATTTTGGTCCATTCCTCCTGACAGAGCTGGTGTAACAGAGTCAGTTTTGTAGGCCTCCTTGCTCGCACACGCTTTTTCAGTTCTGCCCACAAATTTTCTATAGGATTGAGGTCAGGGCTTTTCGATGGCCACTCCAATACCTTGACTTTGTTGTCCTTAAGCAATTTTGCCACAACTTTGGAAGTATGCTTGGGGTCAATGTCCATTTGGAAGACCCATTTGTGACAGAGCTTTAACTTCCTGATTGATATCTTGAGATGTTGCTTCAATATATCCACATCATTTTCCTCATGATGGCATCTATTCTGTGAAGTGCACGAGGCTCTCCTGCAGCAAAGCACTCCCAGGGCATGATGCTGCCACCCCCGTGCTTCACAGTTGGGATGACGTTCTTCGGCTTGCAAGCCTCCCCCTTTTTCCTCTAAACAGTGGCCAAACAGTTCTATTTTTGTTTCATCAGACCAGAGGACATTTCTCCAAAAAGTATGATATTTGTCCCCATGTGCAGTTGCAAACCGTAGTCTGGCTTTTAATTGGCAGTTTTGGAGCAGTGGCTTCGTCCTTGCAGAGCGGCCTTTAAAATTTATTTTTTTAACCTTTATTTAACTAGGCAAGTCAGTTAAGAACAAATTCTTACTTTCAATGACGGCCTAGGAACGGTGGGTTAACTGCCTGTTCAGGGGCAGAACGACAGATTTGTACCTTGTCAGCTCGGGGATTTGAACTTGCAACCTTCCGGTTACTAGTCCAACACTCTAACCACTAGGCTACCCTACCACCCCTTTCAGGTTATGCCGGTCACGGGTGCACCTCAGCCAAACTCAAGGTACTTGAGCCGGTCACGGGTGCACCTCAGCCACACTCAAGGTACTAAACGATATCATAACCGCCATCGATAAAAGACAGTACTGTGCAGCCGTCTTCATCGACCTTGCCAAGGTTTTCGACTCTGTCAATCACCATATTCTTATCGGCAGACTCAGTAGCCTCGGTTTTTTGGATGACTGCCTTGCCTGGTTCACCAATTACTTTGCAGACAGAGTTCAGTGTGTCAAAATCGGAGGGCATGCTGTCCGGTCCTCTGGCAGTCTCTATGGGGGTGCCACAGGGTTCAATTCTTGGGCCGACTCTTTTCTCTGTATATATCAATGATGTTGCTCTTGCTGCGGGCGATTCCCTGATCCACCTCTATGCAGACGACACCATTCTATATACTTTCGGCCCGTCATTGGACACTGTGCTATCTAACCTCCAAACGAGCTTCAATGCCATAAAACACTCCTTCCGTGGCCTCCAACTGCTCTTAAACGCTAGTAAAACCAAATGCATGCTTTTCAACCGATCGCTCCCTGCACCCGCATTCCCGACTAGCATCACCACCCTGGATGGTTCCGACCTTGAATATGTGGACATCTATAAGTACCTAGGTGTCTGGCTAGACTGCAAACTCTCCTTCCAGACTCATATCAAACATCTCCAATCGTAAATCAAATCAAGAGTCGGCTTTCTATTCCGCAACAAAGCCTCCTTCACTCACGCTGCCATGCTTACCCTAGTAAAACGGACTATCCTACCGATCCTCGACTTCGGCGATGTCATCTACAAAATTGCTTCCAACACTCTACTCAGCAAACTGGATGCAGTTTATCACAGTGCAATCCGTTTTGTCACTAAAGCACCTTATACTACCCACCACTGCGACTTGTATGCTCTAGTCGGCTGGCCCTCGCTACATATTCGTCGCCAGACCCACTGGCTCCAGGTCATCTACAAGGCCATGCTAGGTAAAGCTCCGCCTTATCTCAGTTCACTGGTCACGATGGCAACACCCATCCGTAGCACGCGCACCAGCAGGTGTATCTCACTGATCATCCCTAAAGCCAACACCTCATTTGGCCGCCTTTCGTTCCAGTACTCTGCTGCCTGTGACTGGAACGAATTGCAAAAATCGCTGAAGTTGGAGACTTATCTCCCTCACCAACTTCAAACATCAGCTATCTGAGCAGCTAACCGATCGCTGCAGCTGTACAAAGTCTATTGGTAAATAGCCCACCCATTTTCACCTACCTCATCCCCAGTTTTTATTTATTTACTTTTCTGCTCTTTTGTACACCAATATTTCTACCTGTACATGATCATCTGATCATTTATCACTCCAGTGTTAATCTGCAATATTGTAATTATTCGCCTAACTCCTCATGCCCTTTGCACACATTGTATATAGACTCCCCTTTTTTTTCTACTGTGTTATTGACTTGTTAATTGTTTACTCCATGTGTAACTCTGTGTTGTCTGTTCACAATGCTATGCTTTATCTTGGCCAGGTCGCAGTTGCAAATGAGAACTTGTTCTCATCTAGCCTACCTGGTTAAATAAAGGTGAAATAAAATAAAAATAAATAAAAAGTCGATATAGGACTCGTTTTACTGTGGATATAGACACTTTTGTACCCGTTTCCTCCAGTATCTTCACAAGGTCCTTTGCTGTTGTTCTAGAATTGATTTGCACTTTTCGCACCAAAGTATGTTTACATTTACATTACATTTAAGTCATTTAGCAGACGCTCTTATCCAGAGCGACTTACAAATTGGTGCATTCACCAGTATGTTAACCTCTAGGAGACAGAACGAGTCTCCTTCCTGAGCGGTATGACGGCTGCGTGGTCCCATGGTGTTTATACTTGTGTACTATTGTTTGTACAGATGAAAGTGTTACCTTCAGGCATTTGGAAATTGCTCCCAAGGATGAACCAGACTTGTAGAGGTCTACATTTTATTTTCTGAGATCTTGGCTTATTTCTTTTGTTTTTCCCATGAGGTCAAGCAGAGGCACTGAGTTTGAAGATAGGCCTTGAAAAACATCCACAGGTACACCTTCAATTGACTCAAATTATGTCATTTAGCCTATCAGAAGCTTCTAAAGCCAATACATAATTTTCTGGAATTTTCCAAGCTGTTTAAAGGCACAGTCAACTTAGTGTATGTAAACTTCTAACCCACTGGAATTGTGATACAGTGAATTATAAGTGAAATAATCTGTCTGTAAACAATTGTTGGAAAAAATTACTTGTGTCATTCACAAAGTAGATGTCCTAACCGACATGCCAAAACTATAGTTTGTTAATAAGAAATGTGTGGAGTGGTTGAAAAACAAGTTTTAATGACTCCAACCTAGGGGCATGTAAACTTCCGACTTCAACTGTATATACCTTTCTGATACATTATCAATGTGTTTGCCATCCTATTTATCCCACTCTTAGGGTTAAAACCCCTTTGGGCTCGGGGGCAGTATTTTGACGTCTGGATGAAAAGCGTGCCCAAAGTAAACTGCCAGTTACTCAAGCCTAGAAGCTAGGATATGCATATAATTGATAGATTTGGATAGAAAACACTAACCTTTCTAAAACTTTTAAAATAATGTCTGTAAGTATAACAGAACTGATATGGCAGGCGAAAACCCGAGGACAAACCCCCCCCCCCTTCTTTCCCCCTTCCTATGGCTACCACTAGATGTTAACAGTCTTTAGAAAGAGTTTCAGGCTTGTTTTTGGAAAAATGAGCTCGAATTTTAATTTTTTCTAAGTGGCTCCCATTTTGGCTGTAATGTTTTCATGCGCATGGATAAGAGTGCATTCTTTGTTGTTCATCTCCAGGTGTAGACAATAACGATTCTCAGTCTTAAATTTTATCTGTTATTTACGTATTAGTGTACCTGAGGTTTGATTATAAACGTTGTTTGAATTTTTTGGAGAATTTTATTGGTAACGTTTGGGATTCATTTTGTATGCATTTTGAGGGAAACAGGTGGATTATTGAATGAAGCGTGCCAGCTAAACTGAGTTTTTGGGGATATAAAGAAGGACTTTATCGAACAAAAGGATCATTTGTGATGTAGCTGGGACCTTTTGGAGTGCCAACAGAAGAAGATCTTCAAAGGTAAGGCATTTATATTATCGCTATTTCTGACTTGGTTGAAAAATGTTTTTAATGCTTTTGTGTGTGGGGCGCTGTCCTCAGATAACCGCATGGTGTGCTTTTGCCTTAAAGACTTTTTGAAATCTGACAGAGCGGCTGGATTAACAAGAAGTTAAGCTTTATTTTGACGTATGACACTTGTATTTTCATGAAAGTTAAATATGACTATTTCTGAATTTGAATTGTGCGCTCTGCAATTTCACCGGATGTTGTCGAGGTGAGTCGCTAGCGGAACGCCTGCTCCAGAATTGGTTAAGAGACTTGGACCTCCTCTCTCGATATCTCACTCATCTGTCACCAGCTCTCTCCTACATACCCCTCTCTTACCCCCTCCCTCCCCTTCACCTTCTCCACCACATCTCTCTTCTCAGTGATGAGCTGCTGTGTGTGTTGGAAGGCAGCGTCTATGAGTGAGCGGACCTCCTGGTCTATGAGCTGGGCCGTGGGCTCGCTGTAAGGCTTCTCCATCACCATCTCTCCCTGCCTGGGGAGCTCAAAAGACACCTGGCCCACCACCTCACTCATCCCAAACTGAACCACCTGAGAGAAGGATTGAGGGGGAGAGAGAGGTTAATTAGAGTGTGTGTGTGCGCGCATGTGTGTTTACCTGTGCGTAGGCAGACTGCGTGACCTTCCTGAGATCATCCTGTGGCCCTGTGGTGATCTTCCCAAAAAAGACCTGCTCTGCCACGCGCCCCCCCAGCATCATACACATCCTGTCAAACAGCTACTCCCGCGTGAACAGGTACTGCTCCTTAGGGAGGTACTGAGCATACCCCAAACCCTTCCCCCGGGGGATGATTGACACCTGGGACAGGAGAGGAAACCAACAGGTAAGATCCTACATTCTGCTCAGGGTGAAATTGAGGGATAGGTAGAACAGGGACAGTAAGGACAGAGAAGAGACAGTGGTTGGGGATAAAGCCACCTCTATGAACTTCCTTCATACTGGACACAGAGACATAAAAATGGTATCCATGAGTTCATCTGACTCATTTCCAAAATCCGAACCATCCCTTATACAGCTAGCTGTCAACGTGCACACAGACAAACACACCTGGCCCTGCACTCACCAGTGAAGCCAGGTGTGAGGGCAGCTAGTTTCCTGGCCAAAGCTTCAGAGTCTATACTGGAGTCCAGCTTCAGAGGCCTCAGATGGACCTTAAAGATGGACGCTCTGCCCTTTATGTCTGGTGAACCTGAGAGGAGAAGAGGGGGAGAGAGAGAGAGAATTTGAATTAGTGTAGGGATAGAAAGGGAAAAAGAAGGGGGATCGGGTTTGACAGGGAGGAAGTGTAACATATTTATGGGAACGGATGACTGGCCCAGGCAGGAGAGGAAGAGGGAAAACATTGACACCCTAGTCAGAAGGCCCAGCGGAGCAGCTTGCCTCCTATCCCTAATGGTTACTGTCCTCCGGATACATAACCTTTCGGTATATAGAAGCTCTCGCTCAGGCTGCAGTTAGTTTCCATGACAGACAGAAGAATGCAGGCTAGTGAGGCCAGGCCAGAGCTGCCTACCATTGTACAGCTGGACTGGACTTGGGGGAAAATGGATCCCAGCCGTCAGAAATAGCCTAGCTCAGCCATCTCACCTCACTCACAAAGAGTACAACCACATGACATAACATGTTATTGCAATGTTGGGCACAGCACAAATCAGACCGCTATCGACACAGATAAGGCAATTAGGCAAGTTATGATATCACTGATAATGGCAAAAACATTTTGCAGTCAGTGCTTTTGCACCTGTACTTTTGCCAAGAATGTGACCAAAAATATGTCTGTGCACTTAAAGTTCTCACTTCTAAAATGGCTTGATTACAAGGACTAATTGAGAGTACAAAAACCACAGGCAAGCTTTTACTGCATTGCTGAGATGGGGAAATGTCAAACTCTAATCATGTCGGCAAGGGCTGTAGGAAGTGTTTTCACTACCCAGGGAAAGGGGACAAAAAAAAGATCTTAATCACATTCATTTCAGCCAGGGCTGTATGGGACTAGAATATGGAGACTAGACAGTGGTCTAACATAGATAGACCAGGAGTTTTTCACTGACCACATGACCCAACTGCGAAAAACTCTGGACTCTAGGTAGAATTTATAGTGCAGGGTTTTTCCTGTTCAGGTGAAACACCTTTCCCTAAACTCACAGGGCCAAGCTCGTTGCTGTGGTAATGGGGGTCAGGAGAGGCGGGACGGCACTGGACAGGCAGGGCGTGCTAATGTCATGAGATATGCCGGCTGGCTCAGGCTGGGTAATCCCTCGATAGACTGCGCTGAAGATGCTAATCCAATGACAGGGCAGAAATCTCATTCTGTTTGTAGGCTGTGTTGACCAGAGAGGAAGAGTTGTCAGAGAGCAGAGCCAGAACACCAGAGCAAAGAAAGCAAGGCTAATGCCACGTCAATACAGGGGACTCTATTCCAGGTAAACCAGGTTTAATCCAGGTAAACTACGCTCTTTGAGTCACAGTACTGAACACACTGATAAAGCACTTTTTAAGTAGCTTTAACTGTAGAAATAAACATCATTGTTTATACCCTATAGTGGCTAGGTAGCAGCATCTACCCAACTCCACATACTGTGACGTATATGTAGAATGCACTGTATATGTGAGGTACTGATAGAGTTGGACTCTGAAAGAGGGGCCAATGAATTGTCTGATAGTCTATAACAATGGCTGTGTTGATCTGTGGCGACAGGTAGGGACAGATTAGGCCCTGCTAAAGTTAGACTATTTGTACCTACTACAGTATTTAGATCATTGACATAATGTAGAGCTATGACAGAAATAAACAGGTCCAGGCCACACAGATGCTATTTATGGCGTGGACTGACTGTACCGTACCTATGTAAATCTGTCTGTCGAAGCGCCCAGGTCTCATCAGTGCTGGGTCCAGGATGTCTGGTCGGTTGGTTCCAGCAAAGACGACCACGTTAGTGCTGGTGTTGAACCCTACAGACCCAACAGAGAAGTGATGAGGAAAAAAACAGTTGAGATTGAATGGAAGGGT
Source organism: Oncorhynchus gorbuscha (assembly GCF_021184085.1). NCBI lineage: Eukaryota > Metazoa > Chordata > Actinopteri > Salmoniformes > Salmonidae > Oncorhynchus > Oncorhynchus gorbuscha. The sequence goes on from NC_060177.1 coordinate 23,061,329, forward strand.
CACATAATAAACAGGACACAGATAACTATGGTTAATTAAACATGGCACATTCATTGATTGTCTTTGGGAATCATTTCCCTTTTTTTGCTTCATTTAACCTTCATTTAACCAGTGTAAGACGACCAAACCAGACCTACCATCCATCTCCACTAGCAGCTGGTTGAGTGTGTTCTCCTGCTCCATCTGTCCCCCAAAGTTCCCTCTGCCTCTCTTCCTGCCCACGGCATCTATCTCATCGATGAACAGGATGCAGGGAGCATTCTTACGGGCCATGGCAAACATATCCCTCACCTGGAAAAGGCATGGGTTACATTACTGGGTAGGTCCACAGCACAACAAATCAACACTTTAGCAAAGTTTATCATGCTTATTGTATAAAACACATGCCAATACAGTGATTCAGAGAGTCAAGTATTTATTCCCATAGAGGAGTGAAACAAGTGCGTGACCTCAAAAGCAAATATTTAGACAAAGAGAGGAAAAGCTAACAGAAATCCACCCTGTTATCCAACTGTCCCTCTTCCTCCCCTCTCCCCTGGGGTAATACTCACCCTGGCTGGATCCACGCCAACAAACATCTCCTGGAACTCAGATCCGTTGACGGTGATGAAGGGGACATTAGCCTCTCCGGCTGTGACCTTGGCTAGCAGGGTCTTCCCTGTGCCGGGGGGACCCGACAACACTGCACCCTGGGAAGCACATGGTCATAGCTGGTATAAGTGGGCACTCTTGTGAGTACTTGGAGGTTAGAGTGCAGTGGTGACTGAGATGCAAAGGAAATGTCTATGCAAACAAACAGCCAATTAACTATAATCTCAGCTCTTCATACTGCATAGACAAATTCAACTGCACAGTGTTTTCCTGACATGGCCATGAAATCCAACACACTGCTATTTTTTCTCATGGTGAGCATCATCCTGAACAACAGGTTAATCCGAGTAGTCTTTCAGATGCTGGTATGGTATCTAAAGAAAAAGTTACTTTGGGGATCTTGGCTCCTAGGTCCTGGTACTGCCGGGGATTCTTCAGGAAGTTGACAAACTCTAGGATCTCCATCTTGGCCTCTTCGCAGCCCGCCACATCCTTAAATCTCACGTCAATGTTGTCCTTCATGATCTTGGCCTTGGATTCGCCCATGCTGAAGGGGTTGCCCCGCCCCGGCCTCCTGCCATTGGTCCCTGGCGCATGGTGAAGAGCAGGAAGCCAACCAGCAACAGGGTTGGAAGAATGCTCATCAGGAAAGTACTATATATAAATTCTGTAGCTCAGTTGGTAGAGCATGGCGCTTGTAACGCCAGGGTAGTGGGTTCGATCCCCGGGACCACCCATACGTAGAATGTATGCACACATGACTGTAAGTCGCTTTGGATAAAAGCGTCTGCTAAATGGCATATATTATTATTATTATTATTATTTATATTAAATAAAAGAGAGGAGAGATCATCATTAAGGGGCCAATCAATCTATCAACATCTCCAGGGTCAGTGAGAGCATGATAGAGAGGACCTTCAAATGAGCTTCAACCCCACAGCTCCTAATCTGAACAACATTCAAATAAGTCTTCCTGTTCCCACAGCTCTCCACCCATCCCATGGCCTACACCTCATGATGTCTCACCAGCCGCTCTCGCTTCCATAGATCACAGGTACTCTGTGTGTAGAGTCCAGGGGCCTGTTGCACAAAACTAGGATAAGGGATTAAGCCAGGATATCTTGGTGATCCTGGCTCAATTGATCCGTAATCCAGTTGCTCTAAAGATGGATAGGGGGCAGGAGGATATGTTATGGTATAAATTACCATGGAGATTTATTCTGTGGAGCTAGCCTGATCCAGACCAGGCTAAATTCCAGGATCTATTTAATCTCATCCCTAATGTCAGTCAGCAGTCACCACAAATGGAAACCAATAGTTATTTCACTGCTCACTATACATTGTTATCACATATAACTAGACCCACTGTCATTATTTAAACGTTTGTGATCATTAATTTCAATGATTTTGGATAAAAAATGATTTTTAGATGTTGCCATCATTAGATAATTTACAGTTTCCCATAGACTATATATAAAATGATAGAATATTAGGGCCACAGAGGGAAAAAAAAGACAAGTCATAATATTGTAACCAGTTGTTTTAAAGGAGGACAGTTGTTAAAATGACAGATGCGGGGCATTTCGTGAAATTGTACTTCAGTATGGTTTCATAAACAAAGACATGCTGATGTGCCAGAATATTAAGTATCACATTGTCATAAGTATCAAAACTGTAAAAACAATATGTAGCTTTTCTGCAGAAAGAACCAGCCTCATAAATTTATGACTTAATCCTTTTTCTTCAGTGTGGCCCTAGTACTCTGTCATATAAACAAATACACATTCCATATGAATATAAAAACACAATGTGTAACATTATGTTCCTTTATTGAATAAGGACAAAACAAAGCAGGTAAACCATCAGCTCCTTTCGAAACTGAAGTCACAGTGACTCTACAAGATGGAAAGCACAGAATCCAAGCATATTATACAAAATGATACATACACATTCAAAGGTCTGTATATAACACACCCTGCATGTCTGCACACTAAAATAAATGCAGGACAAATCCATACACATCAACTGAACAGACAAATGAATGGATGCAGTAGCCTCCCTGCAGCCTTGTATTACACACAGTATACCGCACAAACATCATAAGAGGCCAAATTCGTAAAAAAACGAACCCAAAAAAACCCAAATTCCTCTGCCACCGCAGGACATATTTAACCAAAATTGAAAGCACACATACTAACTAAAATAATTCAACACATATTGGTCCTCAGCAGCCGACCACTGTCATCATCAGGGAAGATTGCCGGATTGTCCCAGTCCATGGCTGGTGGCACTCTGGGGGCCCTCTCCTTCCTCAGGCAGGCCACATTGTGGAGGACAGCACAAGCCACAGTAATATCACATGCCCTAACAGGGCTGACCCTTAATTTGTGAAGGCAGTGAAAGCGTGCCTTCAGGAGGCCAAAGGTCATTTCAACTCTGGCCCTGGTCCTGGCATGGGCATGGTTGTAGGCCTGCTGTGCTTCCTGGGGGTCTGTGAAAGGTGTCAGGAGAAAAGGCTGGCAGCCATACCCCCTGTCTCTCAGCAACACACCAGAGAATTCACCTGTCAACACAAAATCTCATCATTACTACCTCATAAACACAGTGATATTCTTGACACAGCCATGATGGTTATAAATAGGGGTTGTGTGGCTTACCTTGTGATAGGCACTGATAGATTTCAGAGGCCCGAAAGATTCTGGAGTCATGGACTGAGCCAGGCCATTTTGCCACAACATTGCTGATCACACAGTCAGCATTGCAGACCATCTGAAATCATAAGATGAGGAATATTACACCAATCAATGCACATCACTGGCAATGCAGAGTGTTCGTCAATGGACAATATCAAAAAGTTATGTTCACCTGAACATTAATACTGTGAAAGGATTTCCTATTCACAAAATCGGCCTCATGGGCACCTGAGGGGGCTTTTATCCGTATGTGTGTGCAGTCCACTGCACCAATGACATTGGGGAAACCTGTCACACAAAGTAATGAGTATCCTACTATGTGTTAACAGTTGTCCTGTAATTTGTAGATCCTCTTACCTGCAATCCTATAGAACTCCTCTTTGATGTCACAGAGTCTTCTGTGGCCAGGGAAGGAGATGAAGACATCTGCTAATGCTTTGATAGCCAGACACACACTCCTTATTGTGCGGCAAATTGTGGCCTTGTTCAGCTGTTCTGCATCCCCCACTGAGTACAGGAAGGCTCCACTAGCAAAAAGCGCAAGGCCACACAAACCATTTGCTCCACACTCAGTGCATGGCTCCGTGCAGTGCGGTGCTTAATCCTGGGACCCAGTAGTCTGCATAGATACCTGATGCCATCTGCAGAAAACCTGTATCTTTCATATAGATGGTCGTCAGGGAAGGCCAGTGGGTCCAACTGGTCCCTGAAGACCCTTTCTCGCCTGAAGGCTCTCCTCAGCACAAGTGCTTCTTCATCCACCACATCTCGCACGAATGGGCATGCCATTGTCAGAGCAGAAAGGAACACACAATTTTGGGCCTTCATATAGGCTAGTGGCCACACCTGGTGCTGGGGGGGTGGGCAAAAGAGGGCGATGCCTTATAACGATGACTTGGTTGTACTGATTGCTGGGAAAATAAAAAAAACCTTAGAAAGATGCCACCGTCCTGTGTGCTCACAATAAGAGCTCATATGTCATGGCTCACTTGACTTTACGAGAATATACCTAATTTTTTATTTTGAGCTGTGTCATCTTCTTGGAGCTGGGGGAGGAAATACAAATAATGATTAATACATGTGTGTTACAGTTAGCATACAGTGTACATTGAAGGCATATCTCACCTCCCTCTCAAGGTTTTTTATTTCAAGGTCCAGTTTCCTAATTGTCCTCTTTTTTATTTCGGACTCCAGTGCAAGATTTTCCATCTTTTTCTTCTTGTACTGAATGTCTATGTCTGCCAGTTCTATTTGGCGCCGGAGGTGGTTGCCATACAACTTTCTGATAGCTTGTGAGCTCTGTGAACACAATACAATTAGCGCAGCTGGAATTTGGCAGGATGTGGTGTCCTTTTATTAATACGCACTATGTTGCCAGGCTGGTTTTCCCACTGTATAGCATCTGGGTCCTGTAAAAGAAATTAGATTTTTTGATTTTGATGAGGACTCCTCACCATTGTAGAGTAAATAGTACTTTCACAGTCTTACCATGATACCTCATGCCTTCTGGAATCCAGAGAGATGGTCTCCTCCTCATCATCATCATCGTCTCCATCATGTGCTGTTGCTGCTGCACTGGGGCCTTCACCCTATCACATTTAATCGGATTCATATTGAAGCTAGTAGACAAGACATGCCATGGCCTACAGTATGCCTTTGATGGAGTACTCACTGGATCAGCATCGTCTGGTGCTTGTGCTGGTGGCTCTAACAGGAACACAGTGCTGCCAGACACTGCAAGGCAATAGGTAAACCAAAGTCAGACAGTCCAAATTGATTCAATATGAATGTGGTTGTATCCCATGTAGAGATGGAAGGACATACCTTGAATGAAGCGGGTGGCATCTTGGGAGGAACCTATGCTCGTCTCTTTCCCCCCAGGGATCCCCTCTAAGACGGGCCTGCCTTTATTTAGCTCCAAGGCCATGTCCTCTGCTGGGGTAAGGTCAGCCTTTGGTGACCCACCACCCGTGCCTTGTCTGTGGGTATTCTTTTTCACTGCTAAAACAGTACAGACAATGTGTGAGCAGGCACCTTCTGGGTACAATATATGCTTGTGCTTTGTTAAATATTAGTCAGGGACCATACCATTCTGCAGAATGTTCTTGTATTTGATTTTGACCTGCTGCCATGTCCGTTTTGGCCCGTTCATGTTTAATCTACACACACACACACATTTAATGGAGTCACACTGCAAAAAATTACTTGGTATTTTTGTCTTGTTTTCAGTAAAAATATCAACAAAAAAAAAAATTAAATAAAGATGTATTTTCTTGATTTGCTAAATGACCTAGCAAAATAAGTATAGTTTAGACAAAAAAATATAAACTTTAAGTAAATGTGTGCTTAAAACAAGCAAATAAAAAATCTGTCAATATAATAAAAATTCTCTTGAAATAAGTTTACTTTTTCCATAAACACTTAATTTTAGAAAAGTTCTCGTTTCACTGGCAGATTTTTTTGCTTATTTTCCTAGGTAATTTTGCTCAAGAAAATATTCAAGATGTTTTTTAGATATTTTTTTTTTTACTGAAAACAAGACAAAAATACTAAGTAAGAAAGACATTTTTGCAGTGCAGTGAGCAACCGACCTTGGTCCTTTGAAAGGCGCTATATAAATTAAAGTGATTATTATTATAGCTCATCTATTTATTCAATTAAATTTTATTTATATAGCACTTTTCACAATTGTTTCATTCTGTCAAAGCAGCTTTACATTAATGAAAGCAGGAGAAACACAAAAAAAACGGTGGACAACATAAGAAGCAGAGTACAACGGTTATGATTAAACCGTACTGAGCGTAGTAACGTTAAATAATAATGTAAGGCTTTAATAATAATTTATCATAGCTTTATACAGTGTGATGGACTTACTTTACACAATTTCACTCATATCTGCAGTGCATTTCAATTCAAAATTTAACCGTTTCATAATTACAGTACAACTGCGTTTTTGGAGATGTGAATTAAATATTTGAATTGTAATTGTGATGTTTCAGCGGAGCGGTGAGTGTGTAATTGTGCACTACTTACGCATTCAGGCGGTCTGCAATACTTTGCCACGCTTTTTCTCTTTGCTTTATCACTGTGGCGGTGTTGCCTTTCTTCTTAATTATATCTTTTACCTCCTCGTATGCCTCCATGAGGATTTGTGCTTCCGACGGGGAAAAGTACGCGGCTCTAGTTGCCATGGTAAATCAGTTAATCTGTGGCGGGGTCTATTTGAGTGAGCCGTGAGCGCGCACCTATCCAGGATTGGTTTCACCTGGCTTAATGAATCCGTGTCTGCTCATCCTGGCTTGGTCTTTGTGCAACCAATTAAGCCTGGACGCACATGTTTTGGCTTCATTGAGCTCAGCTGAGTCATTTATCCCGGATGTCTTAATTCTACTTTTGTGCAACAGGCCCCAGGCCCATCTCCTGCTGAGCCAGCTCCAGGTTGCGTTCAAACGTCTCCACGCTGCCGATGTTGAACCACAGGTAGCTCTGTGACACAGAGAGAGACAAGGGGATGTGAACACACTTATAACTGTTGGCATTCCTCACTGGTTAAATTCTAAGCAAAACATTATGGAACGTAAACACATAAGACTAAAGAATACATCTAAATCCAAATGCTTATCTTACTAAATTGTAAACTCTATACATGTCTTGAAGTCCAAAGAAAGGGGACCTATCGATAGTGTAAAAAAAAAAAGACTCCCAAATGTCTCCCCTGTGATTATTTGGTACATACCACCTCTGACGTGTTGACTCCATGCACTGGGATGACTCTGACATACTGTTTGTTGACTACCTCCAGACGGTCCACCTGTACAGAGAACACATCAGACACATCAAATAATGAAGCCCTCAGACTCACTGTTCCACACACAAACAATGACATAACAGCTCCAATATAAACACATGCAATAATACTTTACTTATGGGTCTTATAAAACGTTATTACATAGTAACTAGTGAAGAAAAGTAAACATAGCCCCTGTCTCTCACCAGTCCTCTAGCCAGGTAGTTATTTACAAAGTCCTTCCAGGAGACCTCCTTCCCAGTCTCTCGGAAGTAGAAATACAGGAACGCAGAGGCCATGCCGGCGAATCCGATCACGACATTGCGCGTGGTCTTCTCATCCCAGGGGAAATCATTCTGTCAGATTCAGAGAAAACAATGAGGGGAAACGGGGTGGAAATGATGTATACAGAAGACCGTCTCATCAACACACACACACACAAGCGAACACACACAGACACAGTGTCTGAGTGGAAGCAGACAGAGTGGGGTTCTGGCCACCGTCTGCCTCACTCTCATGCAAACTGTCAACTCCCCCATTAGCAGTATGATAAAAGGTGACCCTTTATCCTCTTACACAGCAGCCCTTCAGAAATAGAACTCAACTTTTTTTTACTTTCCTCTCTCTCCCATTACATAACAGGCTGCCAAACAAGGACGTGTTTATGTAGCGTCTCTGGTTCAGATCAGGTAGATTAAAGGGGTGGAAAATCAAACATGAATGATGACAGAGTGCTGTTGCTACGGAGAAAACAGGCACACCTTGTTTGTTTACATGTCTGCTCTGTAGAAAGCGGAGGCTTTGAAACAGACCTGGAAGCGTGTCCACCAGTCTGATTCATCCTTCCTTCCGCCTCTCCTCCTCTCTCTCTTGCCACTTTTATTTTGTCCCTCTTCTCCTCCGCCCTGTGATTCTGGCTCTTTGGTCTTCTCATCTAAACAAGCAAAATGACACAAGAAATGAAATCACAGACAACTGACTGTCCATCATTGACATCCCAGTGTTTTAACAGTGTGCCAGTAGAGACAGGATACAGGCCATCAGTCATACCTCCGGTCTCTTCAGATGATTTGTTCACTCCAGGAGTGTCCTCACTCTTTGGGAAGAACTTCTCAAATCCTGAAGCAATTAAAACATGGAAATAAAGACGTAGGACGCAATCAAACAACAAGAAAAATGAATTGCACAGTCATCTGTAATTTCCATGGTCATTACATGCATAGATGATAACATCAACACATTCCTGGTGTGAGAATGATTAACCTTGTGGTGGATTGGAACTGAGCAATCGAGCCAATGTGTAAATGCATTGATTTAATCCCATGGGATTGATTCTTTTTAATGTGGAACACTGAATCTCATATTTTTGAATCTACCTTGAATCTCATATTTGAAAGGGTTAACATATCTGCATTAGGCTACTAATATTCAACAATACACAGTTGAAGACAATTCATTTGTTATTCACTGAATATTCTTATTATGCTCCCAAACATTTAAATGGATATAGCAGCAGACTTACTTTTTATAGTTTACTCTCTGTTAGTCAGCCCCTCTACAAAACATTTTTGGGTGTGCATCATTTTTTATCCCTTTTACTATTCACTGAATATACAACACATCCACACATCATAATAACTGATTCTTATTATAGTAAATCATATTTAAAAGTCCTTAATAAACAGATTAACTCATTAAACTGTTAGGCTATAAAAGCATCGATTTGGCAAAAGGCCCTTTCACGCAATTTGGGTCAAGGCTAGAAAAATACGAAAGGCTCCGATACCGTTGCGACGGGATGCAGTTTGTCAAATTTACGTCAAAGGTAGACTTATTTTGCATTTTATCTAACCCTAACAAATTGTCCTAACTTTAACCAAATTATCATAAAATAATACGATAATTCTCCTAACCTGCTACGAAAAGTCAAATCTGACGTTAATTTGATCAAAATTGGAGAGGTCCCTTCTAGCCATGACACAGAACGCAGCAGCAACTCGATATGTTATGAAATGAACGAGGGGAAAAAAAAGTTTCTTAAAACAAGGAAGGGATCTTTATGTAAGAAACTCTTTGTGACAAAGTTCATCAAGTAAAGGCAAACACGTCTTAATCATGCATTTGTAAATATATTGTAAATTTGGCATTAATGTGTGATATCATTACATGGTTATTTTGCAAGTTGACGGCAGACGGAATTATTTCAAGAAATGACACCCTACCTTCGATAATGCGCTACCATTACTGTAGCGAAAAGCTGCAGGGATGGCGGCGCAGCCTCTGCCCCAAGCCTGCACCCCGTTCCGCAGGGGCACAACACTCACTGAAAGCAGCCCCATCATGCGAACCATATTTCGGATAAGGCAGACAAGAGTATCCCCCTATTGCGGTAGATCGACTCCCGAGCCTCAACTGTTTAAAACTAGCTACGATTACACAGAATGAGATAAACCAAGTAATCAACCATATATAAGCCTGGCGTAAAATAATGTAAACAAAAAATAACATTCACAAATACGTATCTATGCATCTATCATTGCTCTCAATCATTCGTTTTGTGAATTGTACAATAAGGAAATTCGATTAATTCTAGTTAAAGTATTCACATTTTATTGTTTTTATGTTCGTGCATTCCCACGACCTCATCGGGTCCTTCGAAGGACCAGACCGCTCCATTGCGATTGGTCAATATGCGTGGAACGATAACAACAATAAGTGAAGTTTATGAAAATGAGGGAGTTCTATTAACCCAAGCCGCAGTGCACGTGTCGATGAACGAGCAAACGCTGTGGAGCGCCCTTCTCAAACCTTACAGTAATCTGTAAGGTTGTCAAGGTAGCAAGGTCCATAAATGTACATTTCCTGTCCATCACACATATATTCGAATTTTCGAACTAGTTTTCATTGGGATGGGAAGGCAGATAAAGCATTTTATTTAAAAAAATCACTTGTGCATGTGAAAATACCGAATCATACTCTACTCCACGTGCTTGATCTAGCCTAGGCTATGTCACTTTTCTTTGGAGCCTACTTCACCGTGGGCTTTGAACCACGGAGGTGGGGGGCACCTGGCTCACCCAAAGGAGTCAGCCAGGTTCCAAAACGAACGCACACCTGCGCAAACTCCTGCCACCAGGGTAAACCGGGGCAGATAATTTAATCTCTTCATTCACTGGTCACATTTTCCACGATGATCAGACAGAAACAATCTTTATACACAGTTTACTGTTGGTACACTGTTCAAAACAGCATTTAGTATGGCCACGGCACATAGTAATATTTACATTAGCCTCTGCCACAGGCCTGGAGCCAAGGGCTACATTGGCAAAGGCTGCCACAGTGTCAGCTAAAACAACTCCTCACAACAGAATTCATTAATACATTATTCATGCTTAATGTCACATGACCTTACAATTCATGTTTATATCTGGATTTTCACTAACACATGGAACATTACATTTGCATGTTATCAATAACATTATGCAGAGAAAAACAACACGGCCAAACACGCATTATTTTAAAACAAATAATTTGTCATCATAAACATTTACACGCTCATGTGTCCAGAAGTATCATTGGTCAGTTCAAGGAATATACTTTGAGGCGTGCTGCAAACCACCCCACAGCAATACGGTTAAATAGATGACTTGATCAATGGGTAAATGCACACAGTGTTCAACTAGATTTCCCAAAATTTCAGCACACAATGTCAAATTAAGATATAGTTAATCAGCACATCATAATCAGCTCTCCTTGACTTTACCCTCTTGAATTTGTTTACATGACTGCCCAATAATTTTGTGAAAAAGTACTGCGTTAAAGTAAGACATAACATACAAACCACATGTTCTCTTCTCAAGTGTTTCAGGCAGATCATTTTTCAAACAAATAATCAAAACCAATTTTAGTGTCATTGTCCATCACGTAACACATTGTTTCACAACAGGGGGGTGAAATACCTCATGCCCCTGGGGAAGTAATTTTGAAGAACTATGACCTAACCTCACTAGAAATACCTGGCTCTTTTGTTACCAATGCCAGTTAAGGCCTGTAGGTGAATGGTAGTTTTTGTTAAATTGATTTGTTAAGATGAATTTGGAATTTAACACCTACTTCAGAGTAGTTAAAGATATAGATTGTTAGGAGGTAAAGACAGTTATGTGACCCACATTGCAATTCATGCCTGCAACAGGATGCCCATACAGTACTCTCACACAGTAACACACATACTGAACAACATTGGCTTAGTGTTTCTGTGGGCTATACAATGCAGCCAGTCTCAGAGTATAACACTTCTTTACCGGAACATATAAAACTCTAGTATCCTGCTACCATCTTCCGTAGTCCACTGAACTGGAACAAAGTAACTTGAAAACATCCCCACAAAAAAACAGAGAGAGAGCAAGAGGGAAAGCTAGTCATGTTTGTGTCAGAAAAATGTCTTGATGGTCCTCAACATAAGAAAAAGTGCCATGGTCGCTCCTACAGGTGGTCAGTCACAGTGACAGGCTTAGATCGACAGGGCTACGTGTCTTTCGGATACGGTGGATCGTCGTGCTTGCGTTCAGTCATCCGGGCACATTTCGGGCAAGTTGTGGAATTGTCATAGAAACAGTCCCTAAAGAGAAACAGCACACAGGAAATAGCCAAGTGTCAGCCAATCACTGATATTATACATAAACACTACATATGTCTGATAAACGTGTCTGCCAGTGGAGGCTGGTGGAAGGAGCTATAGGAGGACTGAATCAATGTAATGGCTGGAATGGAATAAGTGCAACAGAGTCGAACATGTGGTTTCCATATGTATGATGTGTTTGATACCGTTCTATTTATTCCATTCATTACAATGGGCTCGTCTTCTTATAGCTCCTCCCATCAGCCTCCTCTGGTGTCCACAGATAAGGCACTGACCTGTGGAAGACAGCAGAGCAGTCGTGGCACACTGAGGTGTGGCTGTCAAACGGGAACAGGATGTCTCCCTCCTTACACAGCTCACACATAAAGCCTTTGGCTTGGCACCGCTGGAGAGGGCAAAAGACAGAGCACAGCTCAGTATCACAGGTCTCTACAGCTTCAGCAAAACTTCTCCCCAGAATGAGTTGGGTTCTTCCTCATCTTTGTGACAGACAAGTACTGTATACAACTCACGTCACAGTCCAGTTTGATGTGCTTGGCAAAGGTAGTGTGGATCTCTGAGAGAGAGCAGCTGAGTCTGCCACTAGAGATGTCAATCAAATCCTGCAGCGAGTACATGTCATTGTTCTCCACAAAGTGCTGGCGATCATGGAGCTAAGAGGGGAAGGGACATTCAAATAAATAAATCTATAGTGAGAGAGAGCGAGAGAGAGAAATGAAACATTTCCATATCAATTAAATTAGGTTAACTGACCAACTGAATGTTAATTAACAGAATGTAATAACTAAAAGCATTGTGTGAAATTTGAGCCCCTTTCACTGTAAAAACAAACCCTTACTTGGGACAATATTTAACACTTATTTATTTTTACATTTGCATATGAACTAGAATAATCCCCTCTGTTGCTGTATGTATCCTACACCATAACTGCTCACAACTAAGACTACATACGATTGTATGCATGTCAGAATGTACAGTAGCTGTGTAACGTCGAGGTCACCCATTAACTCACATAACTTGCATATTGACATTTATGTGGCCTAGCATTACCAAGACCATTACCCCCTACCTAAACTCAGCAAAAAAAATATATATATATATTTTTTTAAACTTCCCTTTTTCAGGACCCTGTCTTTCAAAGGTCATTTGTAAAAGTCCAAATAACTTCACAGATCTTCATTGTAAAAAGGGTTTATACACACACTTTCCCATTTTTACTCAATGAACCATAAACGATTAATGAACATGCACCTGTTAGCCGTTCCCCTCCCCCAGAAATGTCCGGGAAATTGCAGGTGCCTTGGTGGAAGACTTGGGTAACATCTCACAGCAAGAACTGGCAAATCTGGTGCAGTCCATGAGGAGATGCACTGCAGTACTTAATGCAGCTGGTGACCACACCAGGTACTGACTGTTACTTTTGATTTTGACCCCTCTTTGTTCAGGGACACGTTTTTCCATTTCTGTTAGTCACGTCTGTGGAACTTGTTCAGTTTATGTCTCAGTTTTGGAATCTCATGCTCATACAAATATTTACACGTTAAAAGTTTGCTGAAAATAAACACAGTTGACAGTTAAGAGAACGTCTCCTTTTCTGTTGAGTTTATATGTACATATCTACTTCCATTTCCCCGTACCCCTGAACATTGACTCTAATCCATATACACTGAACAAAAATATAAACTCAAAATGCAACAATTTCAAATGTTTTACTAAGTACATAAAGAAATCAGTTCATGGCTGTGCGAAAAACGCTGGATATCGGCAGGAACATGCGGTTGTACACATCATACCAGAGCATCCCAAACAGGCTCAATGTCTGGTGAGTATGCAGGCCATGAAGAACTGGAAAATGTTGTCCATAGCTTATGCCTTCCCATACCATAACCCCACCGCCACCAGCAAACCACTCACCCAATCGACGCCATACACACTGACTGCAATCTGCCCGGTACAGTTGAAACCGGGATTCATCTGTGAAGAGCACACTTCTCCAGCATGCCAGTGGCTATCGAAGTCAGTTACGATGCCAAACTGCAATCAGGTCAAGAACCCTTGTGAAGACAGCGAGCACACAGGTGAGCTTCCCTGAGATGGTTTCATGAGAGTTTGTGCAGAAATTCTTCGGTTGTGCAAACCCACAGTTTCATCAGTTGTCTGGATGGCTGGTCTCAGATGATCACACAGATGGAGGTCCAGGGCTGGCGAAGTTACATGTGGTCTGCAGTTGAGGCCAGTTGGACATATTCTCTAAAACGATGGCTTATTATAGAGAAATTAACATTAAATTATCTGGCAACAGCTCTGGGGTGACATTCCTGCTGTCAGCATGCCAATTGCACACTCCCTCAAAACTTGAGACATCTGTGGCATTGTGTTTTGTGAAAAAAACTGCACATTTTAAAGTGTCCCTTTATCATCCCCAGCACAAGGTGCACCTGTGTAATAATCAGCTTCTTCATAATGCCACACCGGTCAGGTGGATGGATTAACTTGGCAAAAGAGAAATACTCACTAACACATTTGTGCAAAGCATTTGAGAAAAATATGCTTTTTGTGCACATGGACAATTTCTGGGATCTTTTATTTCAGCTCATGAAACAACACTTTATATGTTCCGCATTTATAGCCAATCTAGAATTGTGCACTTATTCCTTGTGTTAATTGTTTTTTTCTATTATTATAAACATGTACATTACCAGTCAAAAGTTTGGACACACCTACTTATTCAAGGGTTTTTCTTTATTTTTTTCAACTTTGTAGAATAGTGAAGATATCCCAACTATGAAATAACACATATGGAATCATGTAGTAACCCCAAAAAAAGTTTTTTTTAAATCAAAATATATTTTATATTTGAGATTCTTCAAATAGCCACCCTTTGCCTTGACAGCTTTGCACATTCTTGGCATTCTCTAAACCAGCTTCATGAGGTAGTCACCTGGAATGTATGTGACAAGGTAGGGGGGTATACAGAAAACAGCCATATTTGGTTTAAAAAAACAAGTCAATATTATGGCAAGAACAGCTCAAATATGCAAAGAGAAATGACAGTTCATTACTTTAAGACATGAAGGGTAGTCAATACAGAACATTTCAAGAACTTTGAAAGTTTCTTCAAGTGCAGTCGCAAAACCCATCAAGCACTATGATGAAACTGGCTCTCATGAGGACCGCCACAGGAATGGAAGACACTGAGGATAATTTCATTAGTTACCAGCCAAAATAAATGCTTCAGAGTTCAAGTAACGGACACATCTCAACATCAACTGTTCAGAGGAATCAGGCCTTCATGGAATTTCGACAAAGAAACCACTACTAAAGGACACCGAAAAGAAGAAGAGACTTGCTTGGGTCAAGAAACACAAGCAATGGAAATTAGACCGGTAAAAATGTGTACTTTGGTGAGTCCAAATTGGAGATTAATGGTCCTAACCGCCGTGTCTTTGTGAGACATGGTGTGGGTGAACGGATGATCTCCGCATGTGCATTTCCCAACGTAAAGCATGGAGGAGGAGGAGGTGCTTTGCTGGTGACACGGTCTGTGATTTATTTAGAAATCAAGGCACACTTAACCAGCATGACTATCACAGCATTCTGCAGCGATACACCATCCCACCTGGTTTGGGCTCAGTGAGACGATCATTTGTTTTTCAACAGGACAATGACCCTTCAGGCTGTGTAAGGACTACTTGACGAGTGCTGCATCAGATGACCTGGCATCCACATCCCCCCGACCTCAAACATATTGAGCTGGTTTTGGATGAGTCGGACCGCAGAGTGAAGGAAAAGCAGCAGACAAATGTGCAGCATGTGGGAACTCCTTCAAGACTGTTGGATAAGCATTCCAGGTGAAGCTGGTTGAGAGAATGCCAAGAGTGTGCAATGTTGTCATCAAGGCAAAGGGTGGCTATTTGAACATTTTATATAACACTTTGGTTACTACATGATTCCATATGTACTATTTCATAGTTTTGATGTCTTCACTTTTATTCTACAATGTAGAAAATAGTAAAAATAAAGAAAAACCTTTCAATGAGTAGGTGTTCTAAAACTTTTGACTGGTAGTGTGTGTGTGTATATATATATATATATATATATTTTTTTTTCTTTATTGTATTCTGCATTGTTGGGAAGGGCCCATAAGTAAGCATTTTACTTAGTCTACATCTGTTGTTTACGAAGCATGTGATAATTTAAACTTGATTTGATTCTTATATCAGTATGTTATTAATAAAAGGCCAGAGGGTGGTGCTGTTGCAGCCCATACTATCAGCCATGACCTCAGCAAAAATTGGTTCCTCTGGGTTGTTTAAAAATAAATACTGCTGCAAGACCTTTATGCAAGGCACTGGACACAAATGCAATGCCCTTTATGATGTTGTGGGGGTGTTGGGATGATGTGTTGATATTGCGGGATGTTGCTGACCTGCAGTAGCAGCCGAGCCTCCATAGCCTCCTTACAGGTGATGAAGTAGGGCTTCATCAGTAGGATGTCCTGACGGAGCTTCTGCAGGGAGGAACACATTCACACACAAGCCATCAGTCACACCCTGATTCCATGGGCCAATGTCAGACAACATGTTCTTTGGGAAATCGCTTTTGAATGTGCACCCCACCCCATATTTCATGGAACTATTTTTTTTATATACCATAAGCAAGTGTTTTTCCTTCTCTGGCCCGACAATCTGCCCAATGACATAAACAGCTGTCTATCTCCCTCAGTATTCTAATCCCTCACCACAAAACACACTGGCACAAATTGAACTGCTGACTGGTGAGAATCTGTTGAAAACAAAGGCCTGGTCTACTGTTTGATAGTAGAGACAAGAAAGAGCTACCAAAACAAGTTCTATAGCAAACCCAGACTTCATCCCAGTTTATATGGAGTGGAAATAGAGGGCAAACCAAAAACTGTACAAAAAGACAAAAACACATTTAAATGGCACAAAAAGAATCCCTGTTGCTGATATGTCACCTACCCTGATCTCCACTAGTTCCTCCACAAAGTTGAAGAGCAGTGGGTTGACCTCCCTCAGTTTCAATACAGGCCGAGGTAACATCAGGGCCAGGTAACGCATGGAGGAACGACATACCTGACCAGAGAGCAGGGGACACTGTTAGAGATAGAACTGCACAGAATGCAAATAGTCAAACACAGACGCTGAGAAAACAGTGTTTTAATGTGTTCTGTCTCCATGTGATTCACTGTGATAGGGTTCTATGCGCTCAACATTATTATTCCTGGCTTCAGGCCTGGTTCTTCAGTGATTTTTATCCACTACACAGTCACCAAAGGAAACAGCGGTGGATTCTTACCAGCTGCTCATCATGTAATATAATGTAGAGTTTGTTGAAGTGCCTCGCTGTGTGAAAAACAGTGTGCTATTAGCATCTCTCTTTGGTACCTTGCGTGGCTCAAACTCCCAGTTGTGGATGACGCGTGCAGGGATGACCGCGGTGTCATTCCAGTGGCAGGTGCTGCAGTAGTACTGGCCCGTGTAGTCACACTGCCTGGCCTCGCTGGGCACTCCCCCTACAGGACAACAGTGCAGCATGGGGCTCCGTGAGTGATTATAACACCACGCCACACAACTCTCACTGACGTAACTGTCTCAGAGACAACTCTCACAGTCACACACAACTCACTGATCATGCAACTAACACTGTCACACAACAGAACAAATATTTTCCTAATCACAACATAATTAAATGCTTAATGAGATAGTCATTCTCTGCTATGCTGAGTTGTAGTAAATGCTCTAGCTAAATCTCTTTAGATCCCCACAGAGGAACACTAACACTTATTGGGCTCCAGGTTTATCTTGTACAGTACAGTAGGTTTAGTCACATTAGTCTGTGAGAGGAGAAGAATGTCCACACAGCCCTAAAGGCCATTGACCCAGAGGTTAGGCATTGCTTTTATAACTGTGATCATGTTATTAATACAACAAGGGTCCATAGACATCATGCCCATATATTTAAATTTGTGCTGACTGCTAATTGGCTATCAAGTCGGTCTCATAAAGGCTGAACACTCACTTAGTGACACAGGCGTGCGGCACTCGGCACAGCGGTAGTCCTGCCGGTCCAGCCCGATCTCTGGGCAAATGCTGAGCTCGTACTCTGACTTGTGGCTGACCTTTGACCTCACACAGGGCTTGTTGATGAGGTTCAAGCACTTGCTATGGCAACGGTAGTAACAACCTGCGAGGGGAACAGGAGACAGATTAGTCAACAGCTAACTGTTTTAAAATTCAATATATGACTTAAGATTTTGGAGAGAAAGTTGGCCATACAGTATAACAATTCATTCAATCTCCCTCTCCAACTCAATTAATTCATCAGGGCCAACGTTCGACCAATAGAAGGCCTCAAGAGGGCAGTGTTGCCTAGCAACTGAGCGCTATTCAGTTTTGGTTGCTTAGCAATGCTCTCTCTTTTATATGTTTCACCAAATTCAGCCATACAGCTGCAACCGTTCAGTGTTCATGAGGTTTTACCACTGAGAACATTTTGGCTTAGTTTTAATGCACTCCCACCTGTGCAGGTGTACCAGGTCTGGATGAGGCCCCAGATGATAGTGCTGCACTTGTCACACGTCTGTTTCACACTCTTGCTCTTCTCCTTGGAGAAACGATGCTCCAACAGCACCCTCAGGTTTGGCTCATCCTCTTCAGGGTCCTGTTGAGTGACAAGGAGCAGAGCCAATCAGAACCCAGCACAAGAGCACAGCATTGTGTCAGAGGCCTACACTACAGTCTGTTATTAATCAACTGAACAAGTTCACTGCAGCACTTTCAACCCACTCATTCTCAGTGTGAATGACACCAAAACAACCCATATTTAAAACAATTCAGGCAATCCCAGCAGAATCCAGACACTTCATGAGCTATAAGGGGTGGTTTCACATGTTATTTTTTAAGTTAGATGTGACACAACCACAGAGAGAGTCTGACATAAAATGAGGAAACAGGGACACGAAGACCAAAACAAGACTTACAGTGCCTTCAGAAGGTATTCATACCCCTTGACTTATTCCACATTTTGTTGTTACAGCCTGAATGAAAAATGTATTAAATTGATTTCTCCTCTCACCCATCTAAAGACAATTCCCCATAATGAGAAAGTGAAAACATGCTTTTAAAGTTTTGCAAATATATTGAAAACTAAATACAGAAATATCTCATTTACATAAGTATTCAGACCCCTGAGTCAATACATGTTAGAATCACCTTTTGCAGTGATTACAGCTGTGAGTCTTTTCGGGTAAGTCTAAGCACTTTGCAACCTGGATTGTAGAATCTTTTTAAAAATTTTCAAGCTCTATAAAGTTGGTTGTTGATCATCGCTAGACAGCCATTTTCATGTCTTGCCATAGATTTAAGCTGATTTAAGTCTAAACTAACTAGGCCACTCAGGAACATTCAATGTCATCTTGGTAAGCTAATCCAGTGTATATTTGGCCTTGTGTGTTAGGTTATTATCCTGCTGAAAGGTGAATTTGTCTCCCAGAGTCTGTTGGAAAGCAGACTGAACAAGGTTTTCCTCTAGGATATTGCCGGTGCTTAGCTCTATACAGTTTCTTTTTATCCTGAATAAAACTCACTAGTCCTTGCCGATGACAAACATACCCATAACATGATGCAGCCACCACCATGATTGAAAATATATAGATGGATATTCAGTGATGCGTTTGCCCCATGTTTTGGAATATTCTTATTCCGTACAGGCATCCTTCTTTTCACTCTGGCATTTAGGTTTGTATTGTAGAGTAGCTACAATGTTGTTGATCCATCTTCAGTTTACTCCTATCACAGCCTTTAAACTCTGTAACTGTTTTAAAGTCACCATTGGCCTAATGGTGAAATCCCTGAGTGGTCTCCTTCCTCTCCGGCAACAGAGTTAGGAAGGGCACCTGTATCATTGTAGTGACTGAGTGTATTGATATGCCCTCCAAAGTGTAATTAATAAGTTTACCATGCTCAAAGGGATATTTGAATGTCTTTTTTATATGTATTCTTTACCAATATGTGCCCTTCTTTGCAAGGCATTGGAAAACCTCCCTGGTCTGTGGTTGAATCGGTGTTTGAAATTCATTGCTCGACTGAGGGACCTTACAGTCAATTGTGAGTGTGGGGTACAGAGATATGGTAGTCATTTAAAACAATTATGTTAAACACGATTATTGCACACTATTATTGAGTCCATGCAACTTGTAACTTGTTAAGCAAATGTTTACTCCTGAACTTATTTAGGCTTGCCATAACAAAGGGGTTGAATACTTATTGACTCAAGACATTTCAGCTTTTCATTTTTAATTCATTTCTAAACATTTCTAAAAACATAATTCCACTTTGACATTATTGGGTATTGTGTGTAGGCCAGTGACACAACATCTCAATTTAATACATTTAAAATTTAGGCTATAAAACAACAAAATGTGGAAAAAGTCAAGGGGTGTGACCACTTTCTGAAAGCACTGTATGTTACACACTAATATTGTATTGACATTTCAAGAGGTAGTGAATGATTTGTGAATGGTTTTCATGCATACACAGTTCACAAGTGCTCTGAAAACAGTTTTTAATTTTAATTGTTTTTTTTTTTTAAGTTGGTTGACTCTTCTATGTAGATACAACTACCTTCTTGCCATCTACCTCCCATGACTAATTTCTTACCCCCTTAACTCATGGTCTCTGGGTAGTTCAATACTTCCCTCCAACCTCCCCTCTGGTCTTACCTTGAGCTCCTGTAGTTTGAGGCGTAGGTGGATCAGTTTGACCACAGCGTCCTTCTGTCTCTCTGAATGCTCAGGCAGCTCCAGGATTAATCTCTTACACTCCTCTATGGCCATCTTTAGCTGCTCAATGTCCAACGCTACAAACGAGCCCTAAACGGGGACATACAGTAAAAACACAAACACACATACAGTGGGGCAAAAAAGTTTAGTCAAGTTCTCACACTTCAGAATATGAGACAGGCCTGTAATTTCCATCATATGTACACTTCAACTATGACAGACAAAATAAGAAAAAAAAATCCAGAAAATCACATTGTAGGTTTTATGAATTTATTTGCAAATTATGGTGGAAAGAAAGTATTTGGTCAACAACAAAAGTTGATCTCAATACTCTCTCTATTGGCAATGACAGAGGTCAAACGTTTTCTGTAAGTCTTCACAAGGTTTTCACACACTGTTGCTGGTATTTTGGCCCATTCCTCCATGCAGATCTCCTCTAGAGCAGTATGTTTTGGGGCTGTTGCTGGGCAACACAGACTTTCAACTCCCTCCAAAGATTTTCTATGGGGTTGAGATCGAGACTGGCTAGGCCACTCCAGGACCTTGAAATGCTTCTTACGAAGCCACTCCATCGTTGCCCGGGCGGTGTGTTTGGGGTCATTGTCATGCTGAAAGACCCAGCCACGTTTCATCTTCAATGCCCTTGCTGATGGAAGGAGGTTTTCACTTAAAATCTCATGATACATGGCCCCATTCATTTTTCCTTTACACGGATCAGTCATCCTGGTCCCTTTGCAGAAAAACAGCCCCAAAGCATGATGTTTCCACCCCCATGCTTCACAGTAGGTATGGTTCTCTTTGGATACAACTCAGCATTCTTTGTCCTCCAAACACGACGAGTTGAGTTTTTACCAAAAAGTTATATTTTGGTTTCATCTGACCATATGACATTCTTCCAATCTTCTTCTGGATCATCCAAATGCTCTCTAGCAAACTTCAGACGGGCCAGGACATGTACTGGCTTAAGCAGGGGGACACGTCTGGCACTGCAGGATTTGAGTCCCTGGCGGCGTAGTGTGTTACTGATGGTAGGCTTAGTTACTTTGGTCCCAGCTCTCTGCAGGTCATTCACTAGGTCCCCCGTGTGGTTCTGGGATTTTTGCTCACCGTTCTTGTGATAATTTTGACCCCACGGGGTGAGATCTTGCGTGGAGCCCCAGATCGAGGGAGATTATCAGTGGTCTTGTATGTCTTCCATTTCCTAATAATTGCTCCCACAGTTGATTTCTTCAAACCAAGCTGCTTACCTATTGCAGATTCAGTCTTCCCAGCCTGGTGCAGGTCTACAACTTTGTTTCTGGTGTCCTTTGACAGCTCTTTGGTCTTGGCCATAGTAGCGTTTGGAGTGTGACTGTTTGAGGTTGGGGACAGGTGTCCTTTATACTGATAACAAGTTCAAACAGGTGCCATTAATACAGGTAACGAGTGGAGGACAGAGGAGCCTCTTAAAGAAGAAGTTACAGGTCTGTGAGAGCCAGAAATCTTGCTTGTTTGTAGGTGACCAAATACTTATTTTCCATCATAATTTGCAAATAAATAAAAAATCCTACAATGTGATTTTTTAGATTTCTCTCATTTTGTCTGTCATAGGTGAAGTGTACCTATGATGAAAATTACAGGCCTCTCATCTTAAGTGGGAGATCTTGCACAATTGGTGGCTGACCAAATACTTTTTTGCCCCACTGGAAGTCCATGCATGGGCAAACACGGGCACCAAATCTCACATTAACACATACTGATTGCCATTTAAACTGCACATAGACAAATGTATCCATCACAGTCGTGTTTTCAATATGAATTACTTTTCATGCAACCACACCGACTGGTCAGTGGTTCACCAACATCCAAAATGGCCGTATAAGGATTGTCCTTACGACAGGTCGAGAGAAGTGGTCCTCTGCCAGTCCCAGGTCCATGGCTCGGTCCAAACTCTGGCTTCGGCACTCAGAGGAGAAGAGCTCAGGTCTCAGTTCTGAGAAAAGACAGACAAGAAGTACTGTAAGCATTGTTCTCTCACACACACACACACACACACACACACACACACACACACACACACACACACCCTTTTACAGAACACACATTTGTCTAAAAGGAGTTTCACCCTCTGAGTGGATAAAGCAGTCACAAGATACTGTTTTTATACAAATACGTGCTCTGTTTAAAACCAGAGGGAAACAGGGAAGGACTACTGCCTTTGAAGTGCTAAAGGTTGCTAGGTAACAGACTTAAGGCTATACAGCCTCAAGATTAACAGGAAGATATGGTTAACCTAACAGTCCCACTGTACGGATGTGGGCCAGACATCAGTATACGCTCCCACAATTTCCACCTCACCTATTGGATTTAACAAAGGCTATCGTCCCTGATTTGCAATAATCTTATTCTTCTTCGTAAAATTATTTGGGACACGTTTATGCTACTTCATTAAAGGCTTTGACAACAAAGAACTTAGAATTATAGTACAAAGGCAAGTCATGGCAGATAGGAGCTTTATTCTCTGACACCAACTCAAATGTGGGTTGCTGTATTATCAGACTAATCACACAGATCAAAGCATTCTGACAATCTGATAAAGAAAGTTCTCCTTGGTTTAGCTCGGCTCCCAATTTCAGCACCAGAGCATACACAGTTCAGCTTTTCAGGCACTAAATCAAAGGGAGTGCTGGTAAGCTTGGGGGCATGTAAACAGATCAAATATTTAAAGCCTTAGAGGAACCAGAGAGAGGTTTAAGCCATTTTGTGTGGTTTTGTGCCAGGGTACACAGTACAAGATATTGGCTGAGGGCTAGCCTCTTTGAAACTCTAAGCTTCTACATCTCCAAAGACCACTTCCTGATAAAATGCTGCTTCCCAAAGCTTTTACTTTTGGCTGTAACAGACGCTTCAACACAGTAAGAAACCCAACAATTAGGCCTAAAGATCCAGAGGGACAAGATTCCCCTCCTATCATCATATATATATATATATATATATATAGAAAATACAGAGATGCTTGCTACATGACATTTGCAATTACATCAACAGTTAGCCTGGACCACAAACAGATGTCTACCCTCAGCAAGAAGCATTTTGGGTGTCTAACAATTGACTAGTTCATCAGATAGACCTAAAGCCAGAACATATCATTACAAACAAACAACATTCAGCAGGTAGTAGTAGCAGGTAGTCTCAAGTTAACCTGTATCAAGTAAACCCATAGCTAATCTCCCTATCTAGGCCTGCATATTGTTTGTACCTGCATACACCTCAGATGACATCATGGTAGCGAGAGACAAGATATCCTGAGTCGCTGGCTGCCAGAGAGAGCTGGAGAGGCAGACAGATGCAGCTGAAGCCTAGGCAGTGTTCTAGTGAACTGAGTTAAGTGTAGGCATATGATTACAGGAATCGTTCTGAACCACAGTACTACCTAATGCTCCTGTCTCAGTTCCTCTCATTACTTTTGGCCCACAACTACAGATCCAGGGTCAGTTGGTGTTGTTGAGCTCATAATGGTTAGGACACTGTTGCAAGATTGGTACTAAATCAGATATTAAGCAACAGAGATGGAAAAAACAGCAGCCTTCTTCCTCTTTCAGTCTATACTGATGTTCAGCTGTAGTCAGTCAGATCATTTCAAAATGTATAGATTGTTCCATCTCTTGCAGACTATAGTTCTGCAGACAATGCTTGCTCTGGTACAGGTTGCAGCTCTAATCTTGCAGATGCAGCCTGGCTGCAGACAACATGAACTGACTTCACACCAGGCTACTGCACTACTGCTGCAGTGTCGGCCCATCCATTCTCCAGGCCTTTGCTGGAGATGAGCAAAACACACAGAATCTGCCTCTGCATTCTCTTCTCATCACATGGCAATCACCTTCAGCACTGGTGTTAATTTATTTCACATGTATACTGGGACCCATCAATGAACTAAGCTACTACCCAACGCGCCAGTCAAACTCACCATCTTGGGGGAGTTCCGCCCTCCTCCTCCTCCCCCCGGTCAAAGGGGTTGAGGCGGGCTTGGCGAAAAGAAGCAGGTCTCTCATGATATTCCATCTCACAGGCTACATCTGTGGAAGAAACACAACACATGGTCAGTCATGAACCAGAAGGACGAGAGACACACGGACTAGGCTACGTTCCGCCAAGCCTCAAGGGAGGGAGGGGGGGGTCGCTCTCACTTGACACTCCCTCAAGGACAAAGTGGATATTTTATATCCTGTCAATATGGCTGCATTGACATTTATTGTTTTGGTATTTGATAATGTGAGTGTTGATCTTCCCTGTTTTATAGACGAAGGTGAGCTACCATAAGTATGAAGATATGGGTACAGAGAATTGGTACTCAGGCATTGTTGATATGCCATGTTATGATGTCTTGTAGGGATCAGATATTGAAACATGTAATATGCATTATCACAGACACATAACCGTAGCACAGTCATCAGAGCTGCAGGATCAGCTCAGATGAGCACCCACACTGTCTGAAAACAAGCAAGACTCCCATTAAAAGTAATAGTTTAGAGGGTTGTCACTGTTTTTGCTTTGACTTATAACCTAAACATGTCCTCAAATACTAGTTTATAATTTTACATGCATTTTAGAAGCAATTTTATCAGAGGTGGGACCAAGTCACTATTATTCGAGTCACAAGCAAGTCTAAAGTCACAAGATGAGCCTCAAGTCGAGTCCCAAGTAGAACGGTTCAAGACTCGAGTCAAGTACAAGTAGTGCATTCTAAGAGCAAGTCAATTCCAGTCACAATTTTAAGTCTCAAGTTTAACATGTTTTTTAAACTATACATGCAACGCCTTGTTCAACTACAAATCTTTATTTATTGGGTCTACCAGACATACCTTTGGATTATTTTGTCTACAGCACATTTTGATGATGCAATTGTAAAATAGGGACCTTGCAGCAGTCATAAGGGCGTGACATCAGCAGAAGACACTCAACATGCTCAGAGTGTAGACCTATTTACACCTTGGTGATCCAATGGAGAAAGCGCCATATCATACAAAATATACAAATAGATTTACCTAATATACACCGGCAACAGCCTCTGTATCAGGCTGAACTGGTCCTATCTGAACAGACACGGGTAGAGGGCAAGACTGTACAGCCTCCCCCTGAGAAAGCAAATGGAATCTAACAGGGGCTCAAACAGGTAGACCTACATTATATAAGCACTTGGCACCCAAGACCATACAATTAGCAATTACAACCAATAAACTGGTTCTAAAATGTAAAAGGAAAATTTCCACATCCGTTTTAAATCAGACATAATAATTATTCATATTTCAACATCATGCATTCATGGAACAATCGCTTGTTCACGCACAACAAACATGACAGACATAAGACACAGATACACGGAACTCCGACATAATCAGGGAATTATGAACAAAGGAAACCATACATTTAAATAAACATTACTTCTACCTCATGAGTCTTACGAACGTTCAAATGCACTATACACATCGCGCGATGTGTATAGTGCACATGAATGTTTGGCTAAATGAAATGGTATCGTTCGTATGCTTATCAAACCAGAAACAGAAATGTCTACGTGTTGCAATAAACGTTATGGGGATAGAATTATGAAACGTTAGCAATTATTTTAGTATTCGATGGAATATATATTTACCTAATAGGGCCTATGCATTTCAACATCTGAAAGCAACAGCAAACGCTTCAACAACAGGAAAACGTGATGGGTATCATTTGTGAGAACGTTCCAACAGTAATCTGTAACAAAAACTTCGTAAAGTACAAGGTTGCCAACAAACGCATACAAAGTAGCATGATCAACTCACCTGGCTAACCAGCTTCCGAATAGGCATCAACTCACCTGGCTAACTAGCTTCCGAATAGGCATCAACTCACCTGGCTAACCAGCTTCCGAATAGGCATCAACTCACCTGGCTAACTAGCTTCCGAATAGGCATCAACTCACCTGGCTAACCAGCTTCCGAATAGGCATCAACTCACCTGGCTAACCAGCTTCCGAATAGGCATCAACTCACCTGGCTAACTAGCTTCCGAATAGGCATCAACTCACCTGGCTAACCAGCTTCCGAATAGGCATCAACTCACCTGGCTAACTAGCTTCCGAATAGGCATCAACTCGCCTGGCTAACTAGCTTCCGCATCAACTCGCCTGGCTAACTAGCTTCCGAATAGGCATCAACTCACCTGGCTAACTAGCTTCCGAATAGGCATCAACTCACCTGGCTAACTAGCCTCCGAATAGGCATCAACTCACCTGGCTAACTAGCTTCCGAATAGGCATCAACTCACCTGGCTAACCAGCTTCCGAATAGGCATCAACTCACCTGGCTAACTAGCATCAACTCACCTGGCTAACGAGCTTCCGAATAGGCAAACGAGCTTCCGAATAGGCATCAACTCACCTGGCTAACTAGCTTCCGAATAGGCATCAACTCACCTGGCTAACTAGCTTCCGAATAGGCATCAACTCACCTGGCTAACTAGCTTCCGAATAGGCATCAACTCACCTGGCTAACTAGCTTCCGAATAGGCATCAACTCACCTGGCTAACTAGGCATCAACTCACCTGGCTAACTAGGCATCAACTCACCTGGCTAACTAGCTTCCGAATAGGCATCAACTCACCTGGCTAACTAGCTTCCGAATAGGCATCAACTCACCTGGCTAACTAGCTTCCGAATAGGCATCAACTCACCTGGCTAACTAGCTTCCGAATAGGCATCAACTCACCTGGCTAACTAGCTTCCGAATAGGCATCAACTCACCTGGCTAACTAGCTTCCGAATAGGCATCAACTCACCTGGCTAACTAGCTTCCGAATAGGCATCAACTCACCTGGCTAACGAGCTTCCGAATAGGCATCAACTCACCTGGCTAACCAGCTTCCGAATAGGCATCAACTCACCACGTAACTTATTCTTAATGTTTGTCCATAGGCCACCAGACATACATTTTTCGGAATAAGACGTGGTGAGTGCAAAACGTAATGAAATAGCCCACTCCCTACCCGGTATCTTATTCTGCCGCTATACAACATTGTACGCGTTGTTTGTTGGCAACCTTGTTATTTACGAAGTTGTTGGAACAGATTCCTGTTGGAACGTTTCACAAATTATACCCACCCGGAAAAAAACGTTCTTCACTGGCAGGCGTTTGGAGAGCGCAAGTGAAAATTCCGCGCAGGATGCTATGGTGCGTCTTCGCCACAATAATACATTTTAACAACACATTCCAAATGCCAGCTTCATAAGTAAATTACCAATTTCAAGCAATTGTTACATACCAAAACACCAGTAGGCCTATGATAATAAGTGTTGCCCCATTGCTGGTAAGTTTACAAAGTAAAGCGTTAATATTCTTGATCACCACATTTTTTTGGAGCTGCATATTTATTATGTCAATCGTCTCTTCCTACAATTAGACGTTTGCGCTGCACTCGATCGTATAGTTGCACAGCAAATCAATCGCTTCGCTAGCTCACCCGACCTGTGATGATTGACAGTTTGCTAGTCCAAACAGAGTGCCGCGTGTGCGTTTCACTAGCCAATCTGTTGTAAATTTTGCAAGGGCGATGCTGCGGCTACTGTCTCTGGCTGCTTGTGGAAGTCAATCCACGTATACTCTGTGCCACAAAAGGAGTGACAAAACATTACAAAACCTGGCCAGATAATTTTAATTAATGATTCTCAGGTCAAAGTAGAGTCATTTTATTTTATATCAAGTCATCAAATTTGTTACTCGAGTCGAAGTCATGTGATTGAGTCCACGACTTTGTTTTATACAGAAAATTCGTATACAACTCGTATGACAATATTTTAGGTTGAAAATAATTCTATTGAACCATTTTTGATATCACATGCCTTACTTTTATTTTTCTACGTAACTAAAATCGGGAGTATGCCTCTGTCGTTTATTCAATTTAGACTGTTTTGGATATCTCCCTGACCAATATGGCTGCCATATCACTACTACATTCTGGAACGTCAAGGGTTTCTGACATTAGCCCTCTATCTAGTAATGTAATAGTATCTCAACTAGCTAGTTAGCTAACGTTACCTACAAAACGAAAGGGCAGCACGTAAGAAGGTTCCGAGTTTTAAAACATTGGAAGACTTGCATAAGCCAGGCAGCCAGCAACTTTAAACGGCAATGTTAGCTATGAAAACTAAAAATCACTGTAAATATTAATAGCTAGCTAGCTAGCAAACCTGTCGTTAGTTTAGCTAGCTTGACTACTTGCTAGCTAACATTCCCTAGACAGGTATACTTACCCCATTGTCGACCTCCAAACAACAATATTTCATCCGTATATGATTGACGTTAGACACTTCAAACGCCGTGCATTCAGTTTTATTCGCAAATATATCCTGTATCCTTCTTGGGTTCTCTGTCATCAGCATCACACAGAATGATTCCAATGTTTTCTCTGGATGTGTCAGCGCAGGAATACTGCTCTGCAGCGATACCTCGCGGGCAGTTTATGTAACAGCAACCATGACTGGTGTTTTTGCAGGCAGTATTGGTATGCACTTGATGCATGCGTGCATGATACAACATTCATAAATCAACCTGTATAAAGTGGCATTTTGTTTGTTTCTTGAATCACTAGCTCTGGCTTAACTCCTCAAAAAAATGAGCTACACAAATCTGAGTAGCATTTGGTGAAGATTGCTTTGGGACATTGCTTTTTCAGTCTTTATCTGCTTGTTTTAAACCAACAGGGGCATCAGCTCATGAATGCCAGAGCAAGAAAGGAAAAGATAAATCTTGCTTTTGTGTTGGTGGTCATTATAGAGACATTTCTCAAGTAGATCTTCTCATCGCTCCTCTATAATGTGTTAATAGAACTAGATATGGCCTTTACTTTGCTAACAGTGTCAAATACTTTTCCTCTACCATTTATTTTTATTGATTTATTTCACCTTTATTTAACCAGTTAGGCAAGTTGAGAACAAGTTCTCATTTACAATTGCGACCTGGCCAAGATAAAGCAAAGCAGTTCAACACATACAACAACACAGAGTTATACATGGAGTAAAACAAACATACAGCCAATAATACAGTAGAAAAATAAGTCTATATACAATGTGAGCAAATTAGGTGAGATAAGGGAGTTAAAGGCAAACAAAATGCCATGGTGGCGAAGTAAATACAATATAGCAAGTAAAACACTGGAATGGTAGATTTGCAGTGGAAGAATGTGCAAGGTAGAGATAGAAATAATGGGGTGCAAAGGAGCTAAATAAATAAATAAATACAGTAGAGGGAGAGGTAGTTGTTTGGGCTAAATTATAGATGGGCTATGTACAGGTGCAGTAATCTGTGAGCTGCTCTGACAGCTGGTGCTTAAAGCTAGTGAGGGAGATAAGTGTTTCCAGTTTCAGAGATTTTTGTAGTTCGTTCCAGTCATTGGCAGCAGAGAACTGGAAGGAGAGACGGCCAAAGGAATAATTGGTTTTGGGGGTGACCAGAGATATACCTGCTGGAAGTTGTGCTACGGGTGGGTGCTTTTTTCAGTAAGACCGGGTGGAAAAATGGCTACCATTTCTTTTGCTCTAGAAATACACAAAGAGCCATCAGGTGGACACTGACACAATGTTGTTGTACACGCTCATTTTTCAAAATAAAAGCCTGAAACTATGTCTCGTGATACTAGACACATTAAGAAAGCAATATTAAAAGGAATCTCATTGATATCCCATTCACTGCTCAATACGGAAGCAAAGGAATGCACTCTTATTTAGAAACTGCTGCGTTCCTGGTTGGATTTTTCTCATTCTTTTGCCTGCAATATCAGTTATGTTATACTCACAGACAATATCTTTACAGTTTTGGAAACTTTAGAGTGTTTTCTATCCTAAGCTGTCAAATTATATGCATATTCTATTTTCTGGTCCTGAAAAATAACCTGTTCACTTTGGGAACGTTATTTTTCCAAAAATAAAAAATTGACACCTGTCTTTCAAAGGTCATTTGTAAAAATCAAAATAACTTCACAGATCTTCATTGTCAAGGGTTTAAACACGGTTTCACATGCTTGTTCAATGAACCATAAACAATTAATGAATATGCACCTGTGGCATAAGGTGAATGCACCAATTTGTAAGTCGCTCTGGATAAGAGCGTCTGCTAAATGACTTAAATGTAATGTAATGTAATGGCATGGTCGTTAAGACACTAACAGCTTACAGACGGTAGGCAATTAAGGTCAAAGTTATGAAAACTTAGGACAGTAAAAGAGGCCTTTCTACTGTCTCTGAAAAACATTCAAAGAAAGATGCCCAGGGTCCCTGCTCATCTGTGTGAACCTGCCTTAGTCATGCTGCAAGGAGGAAAGAGGACTGCAGATGTGGCCAGGGCAATAAATTGCAATGTCCGTACTGTGAGACGCCTAAGACAGCGCTACAGGGAGACAGGACGGACAGCTGATCGTCCTCGCAGTGCAGACCACGTGTAACAACACCTGCAGAGGATCGGTACATCTGAACATCACACCTGCGGGACAGGTACAGGATGGCAACAACAACTGCCCAAGTTACACCAGGAACGCACAATCCCTCCATCAGTGCTCAGACTGTCCGCAATAGGCTGAGAGATGCTGGCCCGAGGGCTTGTAGGCCTGTTGTAAGGTAGGTCCTCACCAGACATCACCTGCAACAACATCGCCTATGGGCACAAACCCACCATCGCTGGACCAGACAGGACAGTCAAAAAGTGCTCTTCACTGACGAGTCGCGGTTTTATCTCACCAGGGTTGATGGTCGGATTCGTGTTCATCGTTGAAGGAATGAGCGTTACACCGAGCCCTCTACTCTGGAGCGAGATCGATTTGGAGGTGGAGGGTCCGTCACTTCCTGCAGGCTCATCCTGACATGACCATCCAGCATGACAATGCCACCAGCCATATTGCTCATTCTGTGTGTGATTTTCACGAGACACAAATGTCAGTGTTCTGCCATGACCAGCGAAGAGCCTGGATCTCAATCCCATTGAGCACGTTTGAGACCTGTAGGATCGGAGGGTGAGGGCCATTCCACCCAGAAATGTCCAGGAACTTGCAGGTGCTTTGGTGGAAGAGTGGGGTAACATCTCACAGCAAGAACGGGCAAATCTGGTGCAGTTCATGAGGAGATGCATTGCAGTACTTAATGCATCTGGTGGACACACCAGATACTTTTACTTTTTACCCCCCCCCCTTTGTTCAGGGACACATTGTTCCATTTCTGTTAGTTACCTTTTTAAAAAAAATGTTATTTTACTTTTATCTAACTAGGCAAGTCAATTAAGAACATACTCTTATTTTCAACAATGGCCTAGGAACAGTGGGTTAACTTGCCTGGTTCAGGGGCAGAACTACAGATTTTTACCTTGTCAGCTCAGGATATTGTTCTTGCAACCTTTCGATTACTAGTCCAACACTCTAACCACTAGGCTACCTGCAGCCCCATGTCTGCGGAACTTGTTCAGTTTGTGTCGCAGTTGTTGAATCTGATGTTCATACAAATATTTACAGTTTTCTGAAAATAAACGCAGTTGACAGTGAGAGGACGTTTCTTTTTTTGCTGAGTTTATTTACTGCATGAGGAAGCTGGAGGTGGCAGGCCTCCTGTGTTATGTGGGGATGCATCTTTGAGAGTAGAGAGGCTATGACAGGGTCTGTGTGTTCTGTGACACCGTATAAAGAGCTGCTCTGTTCAGGGCCCCTTGCCACAGGCTCTAAGTGGTTGAGGCATCGCCAGCATGTGATCCACCCAGCCGACTGTCCCCATACATTGTAGAAGAGAAAGCACAAACAGCCTCCATCTCTCTCTAACCAGCGAGCTAGTCACTGCTCTTCCTGTTTCTTCAAGAAGTGCAGGTGTTCTCTCGAGATTGTTGATTCATTTTTGAATGTGTCAAATTTGCAGCACTCTCCACATTTCACCTGTTCCTCTTTGTCCTGCAAATCATTTGGCTCTAACCGTATGCACTAGAGTTCCCGCCCCCTTTTAGAACAGGGGTAAGCAACCGGGTTTTGATCCAACAAGGCACCACACCTGACCAACTAAACTAATTGATCAGTTCAGTGATTGCCTAAATTCAACTCCCCTGGTCTTCCAGGTCAGTTAAATGCAAAACAGGAAGGGCCTGCACACTCCAGGACCGCCTAGCTATTTTAGACCATGCAGATAAGGATGTAATTAGCCTGCTGAAGGCCTTCCATCTTGTAGATCAGTGGTGTCAAACTCCATTAGGGCCTAGCCCTAGTGTCTGCTGTTTTTTCCTTTCAATTAAGACCTAGACAACCAGGTGAGGAGAGTTCCTTACTAGTCAGTGACCTTAAGTCCAAGGGAGGAGCAAAAAGTCAGACACGCAACCCCTCTGTAGAATCAGTTTGACACATGTTGTAGATCATCCATCCTAGCTCCTCACAACATGTTCTATCCAGACTCAACCTATGCTGCCCAAGGTGTGCCTCAACCTCCAGGGGCCTGAGATCCAGTATTTTTATCCAGCATCTAGGTCACCTCCACATGGGACAGTCATGCAGTGGAGTCCAAGTTCAACAAGGCTCTGCTTTATCCTATTTTTCTAGAAGAAAGACCCCTAGTCATTGTACTGTAATACACTGTTCCTGTTTCCAATAAAAACAACCTCAGAAACACAGAACACAGTGTAGCAAAACAAGATGGTGTATAATATTATTCTTGTTTAATATCCCCAAACAAGTCAGAAAAAGCTCATTACAAAGCAGGCTTGAACATGTTTATTATAAGAAATTAAGGGCTAATCGTCATCCGTTTAAGAGACACTTTATTTCACCCATTTAACTTAGTGGTCTGGAGGTTTTAATCAACAGGAGGCCATGAGTTGGTCAGAGGGCTAAGGGAAGTGGGGCTAACAGTTAGCAAAGACAGTGAGAGCAGGGAGGGGTATAGGAGGGAGGGTTATACAGTACAGTGTACATGAGGCAGATAATAACCCTGCTACACATAGACAAAGCTCTTGTCAGCTGGGTTTACACAAGCTTGGCTCTTCTTCCAAGGTGTTCACCGGGCCTGGCTCTCGGACTCTTCCTCATCGTCTTCATACATCTCTCCCTCCTCCTCGGTGGTAGCGTCCTGGTACTGCTGGTACTCTGACACCAGGTCGTTCATGTTGCTCTCTGCCTCGGTGAACTCCATCTCGTCCATGCCCTCTCCGGTGTACCAGTGCAGGAACGCCTTGCGGCGAAACATGGCGGTGAACTGCTCGGAGATGCGCTTGAACAGCTCTTGGATGGCCGTGTTGTTCCCGATGAAGGTGGCGGACATCTTGAGACCGCGGGGCGGGATGTTACACACGGCCACTTTGACGTTGTTGGGGATCCATTCGACGAAGTAGCTGCTGTTCTTACTCTGGATGGCCAACATCTGTTCGTCCACCTCCTTCATGGACATCTGACCTCGGAACACCATGGCCACGGTCAGGTAGCGTCCGTGACGCGGGTCGCAAGCGGCCATCATGTTCTTGGCGTCAAACAACTGCTGGGTGAGCTCGGGTACAGACAGTGCATTGTAGCACGCACTGCCACGCGCCGTGAGGGGGGCGAAGCCAGGCATGAAGAAGTGCAGACGGGGGAAGGGCACCATGTTGACAGCCAGTTTGCGGAGGTCAGCATTGAGCTGGCCGGGGAAGCGGAAGGAGGTAGTAACACCGCTCATGGTGGCCGACACCAGGTGGTTGAGGTCTCCATAGGTGGGCGTGGGGAGCTTGAGCGTGCGGAAGCAGATGTCATAAAGCGCCTCATTGTCAATGCAGTAGGTTTCGTCTGTGTTCTCCAGCAGCTGATGGATGGACAGGGTGGCATTGTAGGGCTCCACCACTGTGTCTGATACTTTAGGGGAGGGCACCACGCTGAAGGTGTTCATGATGCGGTCAGGGTACTCTTCCCGGATCTTGCTGATGAGCAGGGTCCCCATGCCAGAGCCTGTGCCCCCTCCGAGGGAGTGGGTGAGCTGGAAGCCCTGAAGACAGTCACAGTTCTCACATTCCTTCCTGACTACGTCCAGTACTGAGTCCACCAGCTCTGCTCCCTCTGTGTAGTGGCCCTTGGCCCAGTTGTTACCAGCTCCACTCTGACCTATAGGGCAACAACACACTTCAAGATAGAGCTTCAGCAATGATCAACGCTGCATTTGTACAGGGAGCTACACATTTACATCATTTTAATGATATTTGGGAGCATTTACTGTAAGTAAATAAAAGCAAATGTCTTTAAAGGAAATATTAGACTATTTATGTTGTTAATGGCAGAAGAGACTGTAAATGGCAGATTGACTGTTATTGCCAATATACTCTTCTAATGCAATCACTAAGCACTGCAGCCATATTTAACCCACGTTGGACAGATACTGACCGAAGATGAAATTGTCTGGTCTGAAGAGTTGTCCGTAGGTCCCAGAGCGAACACTGTCCATAGTTCCTGGCTCCAGGTCTACTAGGATGGCCCTGGGGACGTACTTAGAGGCTGGGGAGAGACAGCAGATGAGGTTACCTGCAACGCCCTAATAAATACTACTGTATATCACAGTCAAGTTCAGTACAATAGGATTAAAGTGGATATTCTCAAGGCTAGATAAACCCCAAAGAGTGAGAGAGTGTTCAACTGAAACAGGTCATCACAAGTATTTGAGCAACAGGGCTTTTAGTGTTGTGTTGTTTCTGGGCTTGTGTAGATGTGTATTTAGTTCCAGTATCAGACTCACATGAGGCCTCATTGTAGTAGACACTGATCCTCTCCAGCTGCAGTGGGGAGTCGCCCTCATAGTTCCCTGTAGGGCTGATGCCATGTTCATCACTGATCACCTCCCAGAACTGCACAACACAAAGACAAACATTACCAGTAACACATAGTTCTATACAAGCAAAATGTATGGAAACTTCAGATTTATAGTCAGGATCATATTGAACTATCACTTGGGTACTTGGAGGTGAAATTAGTGGGGAGCTCTAGTAAAAACTGTTAGAGGAGTGGGGGCCAATGTAAGTTGGGATAGTGGGCGTCTAGGCTTTGTCTGTCATCCGTCCTGGGTTCTGCTTCATTGATCCATGACCCCATTTAAGCCAACAGTTAGTCCAGCTGTCTCCACCCTCCCCCAGGCCCTTGGGCCGCTAGACTCATACTGAGGTAGAGGCCCTCTCAGAGGGGACAGACTCCCATCTGGAGAGGCTCTCTCTGCCTCAACACACACACACAAAGTGTGTTGCTAGGTAAAGAGACAAAAGAGGGCACTGCCTAATGAAGTCCCCTTGATCACTTCAAATATGTATACGGTCACTGAGTGTATAGGCCAGTGTGTGTATCAGACAGAGAGAGAGACAGAGCCCTATTAAAGTCTAAAATAGAACACAGACAGACCACCGCAGACCCACACAGACAGCACTATCAAGGGCAAACACAGGACACGTAGTTGGAAGGAGGATGCCAAGTGGCCATATCAAGTCACAGATTAGATAGTGTCCATTTAACAGTTTCTCATTACTATGCAATAGAAGGTCCTTATGTGCAAAGTGCGGTTCTCCTTTAATTAGCAAAAAACACCATCTGGGCATTCACTAAAAGCAGACAAAAACACCAAAAAGATACTGTACACAATAACAATAGTCACTCAAAAGCCCCATAGTGATCCCATATTGGTATCATTGTGTTAATCCCATATTTGTGCAGAAGATGAATGCTCAAGTCGAGATACTGGGGTGCAAAGGAGCAAAAAAAACAACAATATGGGGATGAGGTAGTTGGATGGGATATTTACAGATAGGCTATGTACAGGTGCAATCATCTGTGAGCTGCTCTGACAGCTGATGTTTAAAGTTAGTGAGGGAGATATGAGTCATCAACCAGTGATTTTTGCAATTCGTTCCAGTCATTGGCAGCAGAGAACTGGAAGGAAAGGCGGTCAAAGGAGGAATATACTTGTGGGGGTGACCAGTGAAATATACCTGCTGGGGCGCGTGCTATGGGTGGGTGCTGCGATGGTGACCAGTGAGCTGAGATAAGGCGGGGCTTTACCTAGCAAAGACTTATAGATGATAAGCAATGATTTATAGATTAATCCCATATGGTGTCAGTGTGTTGACAAAAACAACCTTTCCTCGATCCCGACTGCTGTTACCAAGGGCACCACACCCAGTATGAAGACCATCTTATGTCTGAGCTCTGACAATGGTGTCCCCCTTCCTCTCTCCAAGTGCTGTACTCCCTCCCTTCCCTCCCTCCCTCCCTTTCTCTCCTCTGCAGAAGATACTCCTTAGTTCTCTAATTATCTATCCTGTCCCAAACAGACGTCCCCTGCCATCTAAATCAGTAATTAGGAGTTCCTCTTGTTCCATAATTATGGCTCTGTAACTCAATCTGGCAACATCTCTTCTAGGGGACAAACAAAGAAACAGAAAATAAATATGAAATGGAGAGACAGAGATTAAAGGGAAACCGCTAGACTGCGATAGAGAAATACAGAGTTTGATGACTAAAGAGTCTGTAGGGAATTTCTGCTCTCTCATTCTCAGTTACGATCGCTACACTGGCAAAAGTGTAGAATTCTTCCGTTGTCATCGGAATTCATCATGTACTGCATTAGCAATGGCAGATGTGTGGTGCTAGTAGACAGACTGCCATATCATAGTTGAGCATCAAAATGAGCTCACCATTGCAGTATATCAGATGACAAAAAGTCCAGAATCAGCAAAACAGCCGAGTCACTAGTGAAATACTCCAGAGGGGAGTGAAGAAAAATGGACACATGACACGTTCACTTGTTCAGCTGTGGTCAAACAAGTATGTTTCAGCTGATGCTGTAGTTGTAGATTTGGTTCTGGGTAATGATGATTATGGTGATGAGGCTGATTACGATGATGAGGTTTACATAGCTGTCCGAAATCCCTACAGAGCCTCCTGAGGCTCAGAAAAGGCTGCCTTAAATGTTATGAATAATAAATGTCCCGTCAGGCTGAGGAGACAGTAATAATTACCTCCCCCCCTCATGTCTTTCACTCTGAAATGATTTCCATTTATGATCCACCATGTTGAACAAATCCATGATAAATCGTCTCCAGCTCCAGTAGACACACAGATCATAGTGAACTAATGTCCCCAGATGGTCAAAACACAACAAAAGGGGAGAAGACCTGTAGACCGGTTTAGTTTTAGATGGTCACATGCAGCCAGCCAATCAGGTAATGGAAGTGCAGGCGAAGCCATCCAAAACAGAGCAGCAACGAAATAAAAAGCGGTCTACTATTGGCAACAAAAAAAGACGGTCACAGTCACACACTGTAAAATCTGCATTACAGCTTTAGACAGAAAAGCTTTCAGCATTTAGGCAATATCCTTCCTGAAGACTCACTGTCTAATAAACCATCAAAACGGAGAGCAACCCAAACCACTAGTCAGTGCGATTGTAGGCTATTTGCAGTGGTAACCTATGTCCAGGTATCATCATTTGATCCTCCATTAATACAACGTTGATGTACTGATCCAGTCAAATAGGTCACATGTCTATCTATATAGGCTATCAACTACTACATCTACTGGAAGCTGCTTTGAGAAAGAGAGCTATACTTGTCATTGTGACATTGGCCTGTAAATTGTGTTCGGGCCCTAAGTGGAGTGTTTGCGCAGCTGGACTAGCTCCAACAGTCCGAGCCTTTGTCTGTCTGCCCCCCCACCCCACCCCCCCGCAGTCCACCCGAGGGTGTGGTGGTTTTCAACAGTGTCTCACCACGCCTTTCTGTGCATGATACACTCGCAGTTTACAAAATATGGTGGATCTCTGTCCGTTAACCATTAAAACAAATGGTCACAGTTCCGGTCTGGTTAAGGTGTGGGCTCTCCCGGTTTACTCTATTGACCGTGTATGAACCAGAAAAAAAGGAGTGTGAAATGCGCCTCTCCTTTTCCGTCTCAGAGTTTAGTTCCATCTACTCATCTCTTTCGCAATCTGCGACACAGGCGGGGATTCTAAACTATTCAACTAACCTAACGTTACCGAGTAAACCTGCCGCCCCACAACTTCGTTGTAACAAAAAACCATACGTATGCATTACATTAAAAAATTACACAACAAGGCTTAAAATGGCACAATAGCACTTGCGTAAAAATATTTAAAATAATCTACTTTGTTTATACCTTGGCTCCGATCTGGTTGCCACACTGGCCGGCTTGAAGGTGAACAATTTCCCTCATCCTGTCCTCTGTGTGTTATGTACGTCTTCTTGCGGATGTTGGAGAGGGCGCTGGTCCCAGTCGCACACGGAAGCAAAGGGAGTGTTATGTGCTGAATGGAGGTTTTATCTTGCGCAGGTCTGCTGTGTGGCGAAACGGGTACTCTGTTCCTTCCACCAATTGCTGACGTAATTTATGTTCTGGAGAGAGACCGTCGCTGACCAATGGCAGACACCTGCGGCAGTGCATCCCAGTGCGAGTCAGAGGAAAACTAACGGGACGTAGCTGACTTGCAGACCGATATTTCATTTTCGAACTGGTTAAAATTTGGTAAAGGTAAAAACCTCTTAAAGTTGCAAGTAACAAGAACATTTCCCAGGACATAGACATATCTACTATTGGCAGAACGCTTCAATTCTTGTTAATCTAACTGCACTGTCCAATTTACAGTAGCTATTACAGTGAAATAATACCATGCTATTGTTTGAGGAGAGTGCACAGTTATGAACTTGAAAAGGTGTTAATAAACCAATTGCACATTTGAACAGAAATGCAATGGTCCATTGGATCAGTCCAACACTTTGCACATACACTGCTGCCATCTAGTGTCCAAAATCTAAATTAGCGCCTGGGCTGGAATAAGACATTAAGGCCTTTCACTTGCATTTCAAAGATGGTACCAAAAAATATGGTTGTTTTTTTCTTTGTATTATCTTTTACCAGATCTAATGTGTTATATTCTCCTACATTAATTTCACATTTCCACAAACTTCAAAGTGTTAACTTTTCAAATTGTATCAAGAATATGCATATCCTTGCTTCATGTCCTGAGCTACAGGCAGTTAGATTTGGGTATGTAATTTTAGGTGAAAATTGAAAAAAGGGGTGGATCCTTAACAGGTGGTAAGGGTCAGTAATAGATTTTGGCTAGTCGTGGCTGTCAAAGGGATGCTGGTTAGAAACACCACACCACCACCAACACTATGACCACAACCACCAACATTTGAAAAATCCCAGAGTCACGTGAAAGCAACAACACAGCTTAGTTAGATGTCAGGGTGATGAGAGAGGAGAGAAAATGATCTTAAACACTGAACAGTGTTACTGATTATTTTTCTGTGTGCACATAGTCTTGTGGCATGGTGCATTTTTTCTATAGACTAGGAGATCACTCACACCTACATATTTTAATGACAGAGATGAACCATTTCTGACAGCAAAATATTTTTGCCCAAAGCGAGTCCCATATTTGTAATCTCAGAAACATGATTCAGTATCAGCAGATTCAGGGAGGAAGAAGAGTAGAGCACGTTGAACACTGATGACCACAACCTTGCTGTGGCCCTTATTAGCATGAACACTGATGACCACAACCTTGCTGTGGCCCTTATTAGCATGAACACTGCAATCAATATACAGTGAATAGTCTGGTCCAAGGATGTTTTATCTATGCCTCAACTCTCTGCAGTCTCTGCCCGCTGAGATATGTATTGATTGCTGAGTCAGGTAGCAGTTGTGGTTAAGTGCTCTGAGGAAGACTCCAGTGGCGCTCCTCATGGACAGATTGTCATGCAGGTGAAAGAGGACCCAAAAGCGACTTGGCGAAAACAGAGTCTTTAATCCAGTAAAGTAAATACAAACAAAAAACACAACTTTCACTCGAAATGACGAGGACAAACTGGAGACTCGATCTTGAACAGCAGGTGAACAGCAGGTTGCCTCGGGAAGGCACTTGAACCAGACAGACTCAGACACCTGCTCACCACGCAGCATCTGAGGAAAACACGACACGACAGGGCGATACACAAACACAGCACGGTGAATTCTAGACAAGGAACCGACAGGACAGGAACGGAACACAAAGGAAGAAATAGGGACTCTAATCAGGGGAAAGGATCGGGAACAGGTGTGGGAAGACTAAATGATTGATTAGGGGAATAGGAACAGCTGGGAGCAGGAACGGAACGATAGAGAGAAGAGAGAGCGAGAGAGTGAGAGAGGGAGGGGGAGAGAGAGGGATAGAAAGAGGGAAAGAACCTAATAAGACCAGCAGAGGGAAACGAATAGAATGGGAAGCACAGGGACAAGACAAGATAATAAATGACAAAACATGACAGTACCCCCCACTCACCGAGCGCCTCCTGGCGCACTCGAGGAGGAATCCTGGCGGCAACGGAGGAAATCATCAATGAGTGAACGGTCCAGCACGTCCCGAGACGGAACCCAACTCCTCTCCTCAGGACCGTAACCCTCCCAATCCACTAAGTATTGGTGACCCCGTCCCGAGAACGCATGTCCATGATCTTATGTACCTTGTAAATAGATGCGCTCTCGACAAGGACGGGAGGGGGAGGGAAGACGAACGGGGGTGCGAAGAAAGGGCTTGACACAGGAGACATGGAAGACAGGATGGACGCGACGAAGATGTCGCGGAAGAAGCAGTCGCACAGCGACAGGATTGACGACCTGGGAGACACGGAACGGACCAATGAACCGCGGAGTCAACTTACGAGAAGCTGTCGTAAGAGGAAGGTTGCGAGTGGAAAGCCACACTCTCTGGCCGCAACAATACCTTGGACTCTTAATCCTGCGTTTATTGGCGGCTCTCACAGTCTGTGCCCTGTAACGGCAAAGTGCAGACCTCACCCTCCTCCAGGTGCGCTCACAACGTTGGACAAACGCTTGAGCGGAGGGAACGCTGGACTCGGCAAGCTGGGATGAGAACAGAGGAGGCTGGTAACCCAGACTACTCTGAAACGGAGATAACCCGGTAGCAGACGAAGGAAGCGAATTGTGAGCGTATTCTGCCCAGGGGAGCTGTTCTGCCCAAGACGCAGGGTTTCTGAAAGAAAGGCTGCGTAGTATGCGACCAATCGTCTGATTGGCCCTCTCTGCTTGACCGTTAGACTGGGGATGAAACCCGGAAGAGAGACTGACGGACGCACCAATCAAACGACAGAACTCCCTCCAAAACTGTGACGTGAATTGCGGGCCTCTGTCTGAAACGGCGTCTAACGGGAGGCCATGAATTCTGAATACATTCTCGATAATGATTTGTGCCGTCTCCTTAGCGGAAGGAAGTTTAGCGAGGGGAATGAAATGTGCCGCCTTAGAAAACCTATCGACAACCGTAAGAATCACAGTCTTCCCCGCAGACAAAGGCAGACCGGTAATGAAGTCTAGGGCGATGTGAGACCATGGTCGAGAAGGAATGGGGAGCGGTCTGAGACGACCGGCAGGAGGAGAGTTACCCGACTTAGTCTGCGCGCAGTCCGAACAAGCAGCCACGAAACGGCGCGTGTCACGCTCCTGAGTCGGCCACCAAAAGCGCTGGCGAATAGACGCAAGAGTGCCTCGAACACCGGGATGACCAGCTAACTTGGCAGAGTGAGCCCACTGAAGAACAGCCAGACGAGTGGAAACAGGAACGAAAAGGAGGTTACTAGGACAAGCGCGCGCGACGCAGTGTGCGTGAGTGCTTGCTTAACCTGTCTTTCAATTCCCCAGACTGTTAACCCGACAACACGCCCATAAGGAAGAATCCCCTCGGGATCAGTAGAAGCCACAGAAGAACTAAACAGACGGGATAAGGCATCAGGCTTGGTGTTCTTGCTACCCGGACGGTAAGAAATCACAAACTCGAAACGAGCGAAAAACAACGCCCAACGAGCTTGACGGGCATTAAGTCGTTTGGCAGAACGGATGTACTCAAGGTTCTTATGGTCTGTCCAAACGACAAAAGGAACGGTCGCCCCCTCCAACCACTGTCGCCATTCGCCTAGGGCTAAGCGGATGGCGAGCAGTTCACGGTTACCCACATCATAGTTGCGCTCAGATGGCGACAGGCGATGAGAAAAATAAGCGCAAGGATGAACCTTATCGTCAGACTGGAAGCGCTGGGATAGAATGGCTCCCACGCCTACCTCTGAAGCGTCAACCTCGACAATGAATTGTCTAGTGACGTCAGGAGTAACGAGGATAGGAGCGGACGTAAAACGTTCTTTTAGAAGATCAAAAGCTCCCTGGGCGGAACCGGACCACTTAAAACACGTCTTGACAGAAGTAAGAGCTGTGAGAGGGGCAGCAACTTGACCGAAATTACGAATGAAACGCCGATAGAAATTAGCGAAACCTAAAAAGCGCTGCAACTCGACACGTGACCTTGGAACGGGCCAATCACTGACAGCTTGGACCTTAGCGGAATCCATCTGAATGCCTTCAGCGGAAATAACGGAACCGAGAAAAGTAACGGAGGAGACATGAAAAGAGCACTTCTCAGACTTTACGTAGAGACAATTCTCTAAAAGGCGCTGTAGAACACGTCGAACGTGCTGAACATGAATCTCGAGTGACGGAGAAAAAATCAGGATATCGTCAAGATAGACAAAAACAAAGATGTTCAGCATGTCTCTCAGAACATCATTAACTAATGCCTGAAAAACAGCTGGCGCATTGGCGAGACCAAACGGCAGAACCCGGTACTCAAAATGCCCTAACGGAGTGTTAAACGCCGTTTTCCACTCGTCCCCCTCTCTGATGCGCACGAGATGGTAAGCGTTACGAAGGTCCAACTTAGTAAAGCACCTGGCTCCCTGCAGAATCTCGAAGGCTGATGACATAAGGGGAAGCGGATAACGATTCTTAACCGTTATGTCATTCAGCCCTCGATAATCCACGCAGGGCGCAGAGTACCGTCCTTCTTCTTAACAAAAAGAACACCGCCCCGGCCGGAGAGGAAGAAGGCACTATGGTACCGGCGTCAAGAGACACAGACAAATAATCCTCGAGAGCCTTACGTTCGGGAGCCGACAGAGAGTATAGTCTACCCCGAGGAGGAGTGGTCCCCGGAAGGAGATCAATACTACAATCATACGACCGGTGAGGAGGAAGGGAGTTGGCTCGGGACCGACTGAAGACCGTGCGCAGATCATGATATTCCTCCGGCACTCCTGTCAAATCGCCAGGTTCCTCCTGAGAAGTAGGGACAGAAGAAACGGGAGGGATGGCAGACATTAAACACTTCACATGACAAGAAACGTTCCAGGATAGGATAGAATTACTAGACCAATTAATAGAAGGATTATGACATACTAGCCAGGGATGACCCAAAACAACCGGTGTAAACGGTGAACGAAAAATCAAAAAAGAAATAGTCTCACTGTGGTTACCAGATACTGTGAGGGTTAAAGGTAGTGTCTCAAATCTGATACTGGGAAGATGACTACCATCTAAGGCGAACATGGGCGTAGGCTTCTCTAACTCTCTGAAAGGAATGTCATGTTTCCGAACCCATGCTTCGTCCATGAAACAACCCTCAGCCCCAGAGTCTATCAAGGCACTACATGTAGCACCCGAACCGGTCCAGCGTAGATGGACCGACAAAGTAGTACAGGATTTTGATGGAGAGACTTGAGTAGTTGCGCTCACCTGTAGCCCTCCGCTTACAGATGAGCTCTGGCTTTTACTGGACATGAATTAACAA
The DNA here is from genome assembly GCF_021184085.1 of Oncorhynchus gorbuscha. Classification (NCBI taxonomy): domain Eukaryota; kingdom Metazoa; phylum Chordata; class Actinopteri; order Salmoniformes; family Salmonidae; genus Oncorhynchus; species Oncorhynchus gorbuscha. The sequence continues at coordinate 23,105,508 of NC_060177.1, forward strand.
AATGTCCAGCAACTCCGCAATAGAGGCACAGGCGGTTGGTGATCCTCCGTTCCCTCTCCTTAGTCGAGATGCGAATCCCTCCCAGCTGCATGGGCTCAGACTCTGAGCCAGAGGAGGGAGATGGTTGCGATGCGGAGCAGGGAAACACCGTTGATGCGAGCTCTCTTCCACGAGCCCGGTGACGAAGATCTACCCGTCGTTCTATGCGGATGGCGAGAGCAATCAAAGAGTCCACATCTGAAGGAACCTCCCGGGAGAGAATCTCATCCTTAACCACTGCGTGGAGTCCCTCCAGAAAACGAGCGAGCAGCGCCGGCTCGTTCCACTCACTAGAGGCAGCAAGAGTGCGAAACTCAATAGAATAATCCGTTATGGACCGTTCACCTTGGCATAAGGAAGCCAGGGCCCTAGAAGCCTCCCTACCAAAAACTGAACGGTCAAAAACCCGAATCATCTCCTCTTTAAAGTTCTGGAACTTGTTAGAGCAATCAGCCCTTGCCTCCCAGATAGCTGTGCCCCATTCTCGAGCCCGGCCAGTAAGGAGTGAAATGACGTAAGCAACCCGAGCTCTCTCTCTAGAGTATGTGTTGGGTTGGAGAGAGAACACAATCTCACACTGCGTGAGAAAGGAGCGGCACTCAGTGGGCTGCCCGGAGTAGCAAGGTGGGTTATTAACCCTAGGTTCTGGAGGCTCGGCAGGCCAGGAAGTAACAGGTGGCACGAGACGTAGACTCTGGAACTGTCCAGAGAGGTCGGAAACCTGAGCGGCCAGGTTCTCCACGGCATGGCGAGCAGCAGACAATTCCTGCTCGTGTCTGCCGAGCATGGCTCCTTGGATCTCGACGGCAGTGTAACGAGCGTCTGAAGTCGCTGGGTCCATTCCTTGGTCGGTTCCTTCTGTCATGCAGGTGAAAGAGGACCCAAAAGCGACTTGGCGAAAACAGAGTCTTTAATCCAGTAAAGTAAATACAAACAAAAAACACAACTTTCACTCGAAATGACGAGGACAAACTGGAGACTCGATCTTGAACAGCAGGTGAACAGCAGGTTGCCTCGGGAAGGCACTTGAACCAGACAGACTCAGACACCTGCTCACCACGCAGCATCTGAGGAAAACACGACACGACAGGGCGATACACAAACACAGCACGGTGAATTCTAGACAAGGAACCGACAGGACAGGAACGGAACACAAAGGAAGAAATAGGGACTCTAATCAGGGAAAGGATCGGGAACAGGTGTGGGAAGACTAAATGATTGATTAGGGGAATAGGAACAGCTGGGAGCAGGAACGGAACGATAGAGAGAAGAGAGAGCGAGAGAGTGAGAGAGGGAGGGGGAGAGAGAGGGATAGAAAGAGGGAAAGAACCTAATAAGACCAGCAGAGGGAAACGAATAGAATGGGAAGCACAGGGACAAGACAAGATAATAAATGACAAAACATGACAGTACCCCCCCACTCACCGAGCGCCTCCTGGCGCACTCGAGGAGGAATCCTGGCGGCAACGGAGGAAATCATCAATGAGTGAACGGTCCAGCACGTCCCGAGACGGAACCCAACTCCTCTCCTCAGGACCGTAACCCTCCCAATCCACTAAGTATTGGTGACCCCGTCCCCGAGAACGCATGTCCATGATCTTATGTACCTTGTAAATAGGTGCGCTCTCGACAAGGACGGGAGGGGGAGGGAAGACGAACGGGGGTGCGAAGAAAGGGCTTGACACAGGAGACATGGAAGACAGGATGGACGCGACGAAGATGTCGCGGAAGAAGCAGTCGCACAGCGACAGGATTGACGACCTGGGAGACACGGAACGGACCAATGAACCGCGGAGTCAACTTACGAGAAGCTGTCGTAAGAGGAAGGTTGCGAGTGGAAAGCCACACTCTCTGGCCGCAACAATACCTTGGACTCTTAATCCTGCGTTTATTGGCGGCTCTCACAGTCTGTGCCCTGTAACGGCAAAGTGCAGACCTCACCCTCCTCCAGGTGCGCTCACAACGTTGGACAAACGCTTGAGCGGAGGGAACGCTGGACTCGGCAAGCTGGGATGAGAACAGAGGAGGCTGGTAACCCAGACTACTCTGAAACGGAGATAACCCGGTAGCAGACGAAGGAAGCGAATTGTGAGCGTATTCTGCCCAGGGGAGCTGTTCTGCCCAAGACGCAGGGTTTCTGAAAGAAAGGCTGCGTAGTATGCGACCAATCGTCTGATTGGCCCTCTCTGCTTGACCGTTAGACTGGGGATGAAACCCGGAAGAGAGACTGACGGACGCACCAATCAAACGACAGAACTCCCTCCAAAACTGTGACGTGAATTGCGGGCCTCTGTCTGAAACGGCGTCTAACGGGAGGCCATGAATTCTGAATACATTCTCGATAATGATTTGTGCCGTCTCCTTAGCGGAAGGAAGTTTAGCGAGGGAATGAAATGTGCCGCCTTAGAAAACCTATCGACAACCGTAAGAATCACAGTCTTCCCCGCAGACAAAGGCAGACCGGTAATGAAGTCTAGGGCGATGTGAGACCATGGTCGAGAAGGAATGGGGAGCGGTCTGAGACGACCGGCAGGAGGAGAGTTACCCGACTTAGTCTGCGCGCAGTCCGAACAAGCAGCCACGAAACGGCGCGTGTCACGCTCCTGAGTCGGCCACCAAAAGCGCTGGCGAATAGACGCAAGAGTGCCTCGAACACCGGGATGACCAGCTAACTTGGCAGAGTGAGCCCACTGAAGAACAGCCAGACGAGTGGAAACAGGAACGAAAAGGAGGTTACTAGGACAAGCGCGCGCGACGCAGTGTGCGTGAGTGCTTGCTTAACCTGTCTTTCAATTCCCCAGACTGTTAACCCGACAACACGCCCATAAGGAAGAATCCCTCGGGATCAGTAGAAGCCACAGAAGAACTAAACAGACGGGATAAGGCATCAGGCTTGGTGTTCTTGCTACCCGGACGGTAAGAAATCACAAACTCGAAACGAGCGAAAAACAACGCCCAACGAGCTTGACGGGCATTAAGTCGTTTGGCAGAACGGATGTACTCAAGGTTCTTATGGTCTGTCCAAACGACAAAAGGAACGGTCGCCCCCTCCAACCACTGTCGCCATTCGCCTAGGGCTAAGCGGATGGCGAGCAGTTCACGGTTACCCACATCATAGTTGCGCTCAGATGGCGACAGGCGATGAGAAAAATAAGCGCAAGGATGAACCTTATCGTCAGACTGGAAGCGCTGGGATAGAATGGCTCCCACGCCTACCTCTGAAGCGTCAACCTCGACAATGAATTGTCTAGTGACGTCAGGAGTAACGAGGATAGGAGCGGACGTAAAACGTTCTTTTAGAAGATCAAAAGCTCCCTGGGCGGAACCGGACCACTTAAAACACGTCTTGACAGAAGTAAGAGCTGTGAGAGGGGCAGCAACTTGACCGAAATTACGAATGAAACGCCGATAGAAATTAGCGAAACCTAAAAAGCGCTGCAACTCGACACGTGACCTTGGAACGGGCCAATCACTGACAGCTTGGACCTTAGCGGAATCCATCTGAATGCCTTCAGCGGAAATAACGGAACCGAGAAAAGTAACGGAGGAGACATGAAAAGAGCACTTCTCAGACTTTACGTAGAGACAATTCTCTAAAAGGCGCTGTAGAACACGTCGAACGTGCTGAACATGAATCTCGAGTGACGGAGAAAAAATCAGGATATCGTCAAGATAGACAAAAACAAAGATGTTCAGCATGTCTCTCAGAACATCATTAACTAATGCCTGAAAAACAGCTGGCGCATTGGCGAGACCAAACGGCAGAACCCGGTACTCAAAATGCCCTAACGGAGTGTTAAACGCCGTTTTCCACTCGTCCCCCTCTCTGATGCGCACGAGATGGTAAGCGTTACGAAGGTCCAACTTAGTAAAGCACCTGGCTCCCTGCAGAATCTCGAAGGCTGATGACATAAGGGGAAGCGGATAACGATTCTTAACCGTTATGTCATTCAGCCCTCGATAATCCACGCAGGGGCGCAGAGTACCGTCCTTCTTCTTAACAAAAAGAACCCCGCCCGGCCGGAGAGGAAGAAGGCACTATGGTACCGGCGTCAAGAGACACAGACAAATAATCCTCGAGAGCCTTACGTTCGGGAGCCGACAGAGAGTATAGTCTACCCCGAGGAGGAGTGGTCCCCGGAAGGAGATCAATACTACAATCATACGACCGGTGAGGAGGAAGGGAGTTGGCTCGGGACCGACTGAAGACCGTGCGCAGATCATGATATTCCTCCGGCACTCCTGTCAAATCGCCAGGTTCCTCCTGAGAAGTAGGGACAGAAGAAACGGGAGGGATGGCAGACATTAAACACTTCACATGACAAGAAACGTTCCAGGATAGGATAGAATTACTAGACCAATTAATAGAAGGATTATGACATACTAGCCAGGGATGACCCAAAACAACCGGTGTAAACGGTGAACGAAAAATCAAAAAAGAAATAGTCTCACTGTGGTTACCAGATACTGTGAGGGTTAAAGGTAGTGTCTCAAATCTGATACTGGGAAGATGACTACCATCTAAGGCGAACATGGGCGTAGGCTTCTCTAACTCTCTGAAAGGAATGTCATGTTTCCGAACCCATGCTTCGTCCATGAAACAACCCTCAGCCCCAGAGTCTATCAAGGCACTACATGTAGCACCCGAACCGGTCCAGCGTAGATGGACCGACAAAGTAGTACAGGATTTTGATGGAGAGACTTGAGTAGTTGCGCTCACCTGTAGCCCTCCGCTTACAGATGAGCTCTGGCTTTACTGGACATGAATTAACAAAATGTCCAGCAACTCCGCAATAGAGGCACAGGCGGTTGGTGATCCTCCGTTCCCTCTCCTTAGTCGAGATGCGAATCCCTCCCAGCTGCATGGGCTCAGACTCTGAGCCAGAGGAGGGAGATGGTTGCGATGCGGAGCAGGGAAACACCGTTGATGCGAGCTCTCTTCCACGAGCCCGGTGACGAAGATCTACCCGTCGTTCTATGCGGATGGCGAGAGCAATCAAAGAGTCCACATCTGAAGGAACCTCCCGGGAGAGAATCTCATCCTTAACCACTGCGTGGAGTCCCTCCAGAAAACGAGCGAGCAGCGCCGGCTCGTTCCACTCACTAGAGGCAGCAAGAGTGCGAAACTCAATAGAATAATCCGTTATGGACCGTTCACCTTGGCATAAGGAAGCCAGGGCCCTAGAAGCCTCCCTACCAAAAACTGAACGGTCAAAAACCCGAATCATCTCCTCTTTAAAGTTCTGGAACTTGTTAGAGCAATCAGCCCTTGCCTCCCAGATAGCTGTGCCCCATTCTCGAGCCCGGCCAGTAAGGAGTGAAATGACGTAAGCAACCCGAGCTCTCTCTCTAGAGTATGTGTTGGGTTGGAGAGAGAACACAATCTCACACTGCGTGAGAAAGGAGCGGCACTCAGTGGGCTGCCCGGAGTAGCAAGGTGGGTTATTAACCCTAGGTTCTGGAGGCTCGGCAGGCCAGGAAGTAACAGGTGGCACGAGACGTAGACTCTGGAACTGTCCAGAGAGGTCGGAAACCTGAGCGGCCAGGTTCTCCACGGCATGGCGAGCAGCAGACAATTCCTGCTCGTGTCTGCCGAGCATGGCTCCTTGGATCTCGACGGCAGTGTAACGAGCGTCTGAAGTCGCTGGGTCCATTCCTTGGTCGGTTCCTTCTGTCATGCAGGTGAAAGAGGACCCAAAAGCGACTTGGCGAAAACAGAGTCTTTAATCCAGTAAAGTAAATACAAACAAAAAACACAACTTTCACTCGAAATGACGAGGACAAACTGGAGACTCGATCTTGAACAGCAGGTGAACAGCAGGTTGCCTCGGGAAGGCACTTGAACCAGACAGACTCAGACACCTGCTCACCACGCAGCATCTGAGGAAAACACGACACGACAGGGCGATACACAAACACAGCACGGTGAATTCTAGACAAGGAACCGACAGGACAGGAACGGAACACAAAGGAAGAAATAGGGACTCTAATCAGGGGAAAGGATCGGGAACAGGTGTGGGAAGACTAAATGATTGATTAGGGGAATAGGAACAGCTGGGAGCAGGAACGGAACGATAGAGAGAAGAGAGAGCGAGAGAGTGAGAGAGGGAGGGGGAGAGAGAGGGATAGAAAGAGGTAAAGAACCTAATAAGACCAGCAGAGGGAAACGAATAGAATGGGAAGCACAGGGACAAGACAAGATAATAAATGACAAAACATGACACAGATGGTCTGCCTATGAAGCAGGTCCTGTTTGTGTACTTGTTTGTGTTTGTGTGCACGTGTGTGTATGAGACATCTACAGTACATGCATACAGTACATCTCACACTGTAAGTAGTGTCTGTTCCAGTAGCCGTGTGTTCTGATTTCCAGAAACACGATTGTGATGGGCCATTCGTCTCTTTGGACGTCTGGGCCTGCTTTGTCTTCACACGGAGCCTGTGGAGAGGATGACAAGCCAACACCCGTGAAACCAACAGCTGAGGAACCTCTGCTCAGAGCACAGAAACCAGTATGAGGCAGCCACCACATCCCCCTCCTCTCTGCCCCCTCAGTGTCTGCCAACCACTGCTGCTTAGCAACTAGATCTACACAATGTGAGCGAGCCTCCATCGCTAATCAGCCACACAGTGTGGGATAGCTGTTGATTTCCTGTTCGTCTGCTAATACAGCTGAGATAACTGTGCTTTAGCAGAGGGGCGTTCACCTGTTAGAACATCAATAAACCATAGTGTCCCTCTAAAGATCACACTAACACCAATGATTACGCTATTGACCACACTGCCATAGACTTGGGAGTGGAAAACTAGATTAGAGGGATTTTGTATGGAATCTCACTGGGTTAGAAAATTCTGAGATGGTACTTTAATTAGACATTGTGAATAGTAGTCCTACTCTCACTGCTCTGGGTTACTGGTAGTCTGCTACTATGGTAGTCTGCTATGACTCTGTTGAGGTTGAGAGTTGAATCATGGATTATGTCCCTGTTCTTTAGCCTGGCAGTGTAGCCTAGTGGTTAGAACATTGGACTTGTAACTGAAAGGTTGTAAGTTCAAATCCCTTGAGCTGACAAGGTACAAATATGTCATTCTGCCCCTGAATAAGGCAGTTAACCCACTGTTCCTAGGCCATCATTGAAAATAAGAATTTGTTCTTAACTGACTTGCCTAGTTAAATAAAATCCCCAAAGTCTCCACATCCTGTGGGTCTGTAGAACACTGGCCTATGCACTGCCAATTCTGGGGGTAATGAGAAAAACTGAAGCTATATTTTTTGCCAGCACTGGTCAAGAGTTGCTTGTCCGCCCTTCCCATGTCTAAAAGCCAATATGGCCATCTAGTGGTCAGAAACTGCCAGAGCCTCTCTAACATGTCTGATGTAAAGGGCCCCAATAGTGGCACAGAGTGTGGTGAAGCTGATCAAATTGATGCTACTGTCATGTAACCCTCCTTCAAAATTATTAAATCAGGCATCTCATAACTTATCTATCCTTCTCTGACTCTGCATTATGCCAGTAAGGTTAGAGAGGAGGATTGCCATGATGATTCACACGGCATCAGTTGACTTGATGACAGGGTTATCTGGTCAACCATTATAAAATGGCAGTTCACATCATGAAGCACTGTTGACGAGACAGTATCCATATTTGAAAGGCCTTAAGTGAGTTTACGACTCACTTAATTTGTTGGTCGGGACCTCTCTTCTTCTAGACAAAATCATCTCTGAGAAGTATTTTGAATGTCCGGAGGGAAATAAATTGTAAACCAATAAGTCTGAAACAACCTCTCATCTCAGAAAGAGACTGAATGTGGAGTTTTTGAAACCCACCCAAACACAATTAAACTGGGCACTTGGTATGACCCCATACCTAACAGTTTGTCTTCCTAAGTGTTTCAAACTGCCATTTATCTAACCTCTCTTTAAAAATGAGCATATTGCTGAAGATAATACTATAGTTAGATTTTCATGGAAGCTTCCATGCACAGAAATACTTGTGTTCTTTTTTTGATTGGGGCTGTGTCATACAGTGTACAGTTCATACTTATGTACAGTTCATTGTATAGACCATTGTTGAAAATATAACCTATACAGGGTTAGGCAGAAGGCATCAACAGGCAAGTAAGAATGTTGGTTACCTAATTTGATTCTAGTGTGACTAGGAGACATTGGGCTCAGACCAGACTTTCTTGTGGAAAACACGCACAGTATGGAGCCGTACAATGAAGCCTGTACAATCAGGTCCTTGTCAGGATTTCAAGCTCTCATTTGGATGCCAGCCACTAAGTGATTACTGCACCCCTCTCATCCCAACCTCAGTCATCCATCCATAACCCCTACATGCCTAATCGCCTCTATCGATGTTCTCCGATTGGATGTGGTGACCTCAGAGGCAAGGCAGGGTGACTGTGTACATGCAGAGACACACGTACATAAGGGGTGTGTTCCAAATACACATTTTCTGAGCAGTTTTCTGCATAGACCCTTATATCATGTGTATGTGGTTCTTGAAATGTTGCACTTCTACTGTCATTGTATTGATAATCTGCACAGACCTGCATAGAACCTGTGTACCTGGAATGCACCCAAGGTCAACAGGGGCATGATTGAGGTTACACTATGTCCACATTGACTTCATCATGTACTACATTGTACTACACCAAAACCAAAACTATTATAAAGCACTATGATGAATTTGAGTTTGTAGAGGAAATAATCTTAATCTATAGGACTCATTTGTCAAGAAGGGGTTTAAGTTTCCTCCCTTGGGTTGCAACAATGACGACAAGCATGTTGGTTCTTCAAACCAAAGCAGTGGAAGATGTGAACAGAGCAGCTTTGTGCAGCAGAGCTAATGGAGAAGACACCAGTTGAGTGTCAGCCCCCTCCACCCTAATGCTTCAGTGAAGTGACAGGAATTCCTATTTGATGCCTAATAAAGGGCCAAAACAAGAAAATGTTTGTTGATATGAAAGCCCTCTGTTATTACAGTGCATTCCAGGCGCTCAGTCCTCCAAAAATACACAGCCTACCCCAGGGCCCACAACGACCGGCTACCACGTGGTGGACGGGGGGAGAGCAGGCTGAAGTCCGTGGCCCTCTGGCTCTGTCTCCTACTTCTAATGAGGATGTTAGGATACTATGTCCATCCAAACAAACATATCCACAAAGTTCCAAAGGTTACAGTATCATCAGCACACTCTTAATCTCAGATGCTGCTCAACCACTTTCTGTTTATTTGATAGAAAGCTCCTGTCACATTTTTGCATACAGCATATGGCTTTGGTTGACTTTGGTTGACTTTAGTTGACTTTGGTTGCCAATTGAAGTCATTCAACAAACAATAGTGCAAAGGAAAACTAGAAAGCTCACAGACAAACACGCTTTTCATTTCACCCCGAAGGAAAGGAACTGAGTGATTTGTGAAGGTTATGGTTCAAAGGCTTTGATTTAAAACGGGGATCAGAAAATTATCCAACTGAATTAAGATGCCCATAAACAGCTTTAAATTTCCCCCATCAGTTTAAAAATGTCTCCTCCCATTAAAAAGCACTCCGGGGTCAGCTAGTTGAATGGACCTTGTGTCTCAGTGGGCAGCTTAACTAAAAATAAATGCATTTTGCATACATATCTCTCCATATTTAAAATATCTTGAAAACATGATTTGTCAATCCCATAATAGCAAGTATACAGCTGTATAGCCTGGCTCAAAACAAATTGTCCTCCTCTCTTCCTGGTCTTGTATCAGCCAAGCTAATACAGCTGTATATACAGTGGTGCAAAAAAGTATTTAGTCAGCCACCAATTGTGCAAGTTCTCCCACTTAAAAAGATGAGAGAGGCCTGTAATTTTCATCATAGGTACACTTCAACTATGACAGACAAAATGAGAAAAAAAATCCAGAAAATCACATTGTAGGATTTTTAATGAATTTATTTGCAAATTATGGTGGAATATAAGTATTTGGTCACCTACAAACAAGCAAGATTTCTGGCTCTCACAGACCTGTAACTTCTTCTTTAAGAGGCTCCTCTGTCCTCCACTCATTACCTGTATTAATGGCACCTGTTTGAACTTGTTATCAGTATAAAATACACCTGTCCACAACCTCAAACAGTCACACTCCAAACTCCACTATGGCCAAGACCAAAGAGCTGTCAAAGGACACCAGAAACAAAATTGTAGACCTGCACCAGGCTGGGAAGACTGAATCTGCAATAGGTAAGCAGCTTGGTTTGAAGAAATCAACTGTGGGAGCAATTATTAGGAAATGGAAGACATACAAGACCACTGATAATCTCCCAAGATCTCACCCCATGGGGTCAAAATGATCACAAGAACGGTGAGCAAAAATCCCAGAACCACACGGGGGGACCTAGTGAATGACCTGCAGAGAGCTGGGACCAAAGTAACAAAGCCTACCATCAGTAACACACTACGCTGCCAGGGACTAAAATCCTGCAGTGCCAGACGTGTCCCCCTGCTTAAGCCAGTACATGTCCAGGCCCATCTGAAGTTTGCTAGAGAGCATTTGGATGATCCAGAAGAAGATTGGGAGAATGTCATATGGTCAGATGATACCAAAATATAACTTTTTGGTAAAAACTCAACTCGTTGTGTTTGGAGGACAAAGAATGCTGAGTTGCATCCAAAGAACACCATACCTACTGTGAAGCATGAAGGTGGAAACATCATGCTTTGGGGCTGTTTTTCTGCAAAGGGACCAGGACGACTGATCCGTGTAAAGGAAAGAATGAATGGGGCCATGTATCGTGAGATTTTGAGTGAAAACCTCCTTCAATCAGCAAGGGCATTGAAGATGAAACGTGGCTGGGTCTTTCAGCATGACAATGATCCCAAACACACCGCCCGGGCAACGAAGGAGTGGCTTCGTAAGAAGCATTTCAAGGTGGCCTAGCCTGTCTCCAGATCTCAACCCCATAGAAAATCTTTGGAGGGAGTTGAAAGTCCGTGTTGCCCAGCAGCATGGAGGAATGGGCCAAAATACCAGCAACAGTGTCACGCCTTGGTCATAGTATTTTGTGTTTTCGTTATATATTTGGTCAGGCCAGGGTGTGACATGGGTTTAAATGTTGAGTTTCGTATTGGGGTTTTGTAGGCATTGGGATTGCGGCTGAGTAGGGGTGTAGCATAGGTTTGGCTGCCTGAGGCGGTTCCCAATCAGAGTCAGGTGATTCTCGTTGTCTCTGATTGGGAACCATATTTAGGTAGCCGGGGTTTCACTGTGTATTTCGTGGGTGATTGTTCCTGTCTCCGTGTTAGTGTTCACCAGACAGGCTGTATAGGTTTTCACGTTCCGTTTGTTGTTTTGTATATTTATAAGTTATTTCATGTATTGCGATCATTCATTAAAGAACATGAGTAACAACCACGCTGCATTTTGGTCCAACTCTCTTTCGACAAACGAACGCCATTACAAACAGTGTGTGAAAACCTTGTGAAGACATACAGAAAACGTTTGACCTCTGTCATTGCCAACAAAAGGTATATAACAAAGTATTGAGATAAACTTTTGTTATTGACCAAATACTTATTTTCCACCATAATTTGCAAATACATTTATTAAAAATCCTACAATGTAATTTTCTGGAAAAAAAATACAAATAATTGTCTGTCATAGTTTAAGTGTACCTATGATGAAAATTACAGGCCTTGTACAATTGGTGGCTGACTAAATACTTTTTTGCCCCACTGTAATTGTATTCTTGTATTCAAAATAGTGTCTTCAAATATATTGATACCTGAAATAGAAAAAGGAAGTAATTATTATCTTTCAAAATGATTTAATAATATATTAAACGTGATTGAAACTTTATTTGGAGGACTTAGAAGAGCAGTGAACTGTAGGCCTCGATATAGACCTCTCCTCTTGTCTGAGAGAGGAGGCAGTTAGACAGATGGTCAGCCCAGGTTACACTGAGGACAGAGAGCTTGTGGGCCTTTATATGGACAAGAGAGACACATACAATATTTAAAAGGGGACTAAATTAATTCTCACATAACATCACTTGTGGCATGAGAAAGATTGAAATTACACTTCTGGACCAAAATCGTTTTTTATGAAAAACATTTTTATCCACAGGATCACATACTGACTAAAAGAAATGAGGATTGACATCAACAAACATTACATGATTAAGAAATGTATGACATGCAATATGTACACTGTACATAAAATAACAAGAACAATAAATATTTTAGGATTAATTATGTTATTATTATTATTGCAATAATACTAGTAATGATTAATTATCAATATTACAACAATATTATAGCAACAAATGATATCATGACAACAATAGTGTTATAATTATATTGTTATCATGCGTACTATCACTGTCCTCATTACTGATGCTGTTATTAAATAATACACCATCATGAGCTTGAAATAACAAGTCCCAGAAATGTTCTATACTCACAAAATGCTTATTTCTCTCAAATGTTATGCACAAATTTGTTTACATCCCTGTACGTGAACATTTCTCCTTTGCCAATATAATCCATCCACCTGACAGGTGTGGCATATCAAGAAGCTGATTAAACAGCGTGATCATTACACAGGTGCACCTTGTGCTGGGGACAATAATAGGCCACTTTAAAATGTGCAGTTTTGTCACACAATACAATGCCACAGATGTCTCATGTTTTGAGGGAGCATGCAATTGGCATGCTGACTACAGGAATGTCCACCAGAGCTGTTGCCAGATACTTTAATGTCAATTTCTCTACCATAAACTGCCGCTAACATTGTTTTAGAGAATTTTTCAGTATGTCCAACCGGCCTCACAACCGCAGACCACGTGTAACCACACCAACCCCTCCACATCCAGCCTGGTTGGTGGTTGGGCCTGGCTGGCAAATGGTTGGTCCTATGCTCTCTAAGGCCCACCTATGGCTTCACCCCTGATTGGCTGGGCCTGGTTTTCCAGTGGGTGGGCCTGGATGACAAGTGGGTGGGCTGCACCCCTGCCAAGTCATGTGAAATCCATAGATTAGGGCCTAATGAATTTATTTCAACTGACTGATTTCCTTATATGAACTGTAACTTAGTAAAATCTTTGACATTGTTGCATATTGCATTTATATTTTTGTTCGGTATATATTAGTACAATTTGACCATAGCAATATGTTGAAATACAGTAAAAAGTAATCAAATGTACACATTTACAATGAGATAAGTTTGAGCCTTGGTTCTGACACACAGCCATACAATAGCATGGATTGTTTAAAGGGATGAATATTGATACCCTCGAGGCTTTTGAAAATGTTATAAATATGTTGAAACATTCTAATTATTCAGTACATACATAACACAATTAAAAAACATGGCTAGTCTACATTACATGGGCTACTTGTAAAATAAACATTGAAATAAACATTTTGTTTCTGTCTATGCATACATTATTATTTGCATTAAAATGGTGAGGATAATCTTAAAATGTCTGATCTGTTTCAAGATTGGATTTGATGTAAATATTTGTATTCCAAAAGTTTTATTTCAATGTATAGGTCATTTTTGTCAAAGGCCTAAGTGGGCTAAGTTAGGCCTAAATCATACTGTGAAACGTCTTTGTACATACTTGGAAGTTGTATGTAAACAAATAATGAGTGAATAAATAAAAATGCAACTCTCTATATAGACCAATTAGGCTATTATTGGACTTCACAATACACTAATTGTATTTAATCAAAACGTGACAGAATTGTTTTCTTGTACAAAACACAACTTAATGACTCATATTTGTGCATCTTTCTTTGACTCCATACAAAGCATTAGGGCTAGTGTATATCAGTATGCCCATTGATCTTTTTCTTCAACAATAGCCTCTTTCAAACAACATCCTCTTCCCAACAACATTCTGGGAAATTCATTCCTATTTTAGACAGAACACTTGCTATATCTTATTTAAAGTCTATTTCCAGTGTCGGCTATACAATTAAAGCACAAATTACTATTTGTCCTACATAGTACACTGTAAAATAATCATGTTTTTATGCTACTTTACTGGCAGCCATTTACCTGTAAATTACTGTAAAAAAATGTACAGTATGTTACCGTAAATTCCAAAGCAACTTTGGTTTAACAGTACATTACTGTGGTACATTACTGTAAAGTTTACAGTAATGTACTGTTATACCAAAGTTTCTTGGTGCCTGAGAAAACTGGACCCGCAGCCTTTACACACATTGGCATCTTTGAAAAAGTTATGTCAGTTGCTGTTATATGGAGATGATAACTAAATAGCAAATTTGAGGGTGTTAAAATCACGGTGTTGAGGTAAAAAGTGTTGTGAGTGTTATATCTGAGTGTTGATTCTGGTGGAATCAAATCAAATATTCACTTAGTCACTCACTTGGTGAAGGCTAGATGACTAAAAGCCATCGAATGCAACACTCATGTCTCTGTCACTAACAAACATACAGCAAAAAAGTAACCCTGGGAAATAAATATGCAGTAGTTACACCCAAAAATGTTAAAACAACACTCCAAATGAGTTACTGTAACACCACGTGTTAATTAGCTAACACTGAGAAAGTGTAACAGTATCAGCTCTTATAAGGTGTTAATTTAAGTCGGAATTTGCAACACCCATTGTGCTAGGGACCAATCACTTTTGGGGTGTTGGTTTATCAACACTTTTAAAAGGTGTTAGTTTAACACTAGGCTATTTGAGATGGTTACATATGATTTCTAAGAAAGTGATAAATTTAACACTGTGGGAGTTACAATTCTGATCACACATTTGCTGTGTATAATTAGATATAGATGCTTTAGATTATGGTTCAAGCATTTGTTCAACACGCAAGTATGGCATATATGTATGGCTTGGCCTGCAACATGGAAGAGGCCAGGGGTTGGTAAAATGTCCCATACGTAGCACTGTGCCGTTTTGCGCAATCCAACCTGAGGTCTCATAGTTTATTAACTATGTATTTCAGTTAATTCAACAGCAACGGCAGGCATTCGCCTAATAGTGCCGCAAATATCAAATAATCTGTTATTCCTGAACAAATCCTGCAGTCACGTGAACTTCCATGGAAATAGACACTCAAGTATGGAATCGCATCGAAAGGTGACGCAGGAGCAGAAGAGCAGCTCCTTGAGTGTCTTGCGCAGCTCCTGGCTCCTATAGGCGTAGATGAGCGGGTCGATGAGCGAGTTACAGATGATGAGGATGAGGAAGAGGTTGAAGTAGCTGAAGAAGCAGGTGCAGAAGGGGGTCGTGGGGCAGGTAAGGATGAGAATAAGGTGGAGGAAGAAGGGTCCCCAGCAGAGGATGAAGACCCCTAGCAGGATAGTGAGCGTGATGGCGCCCTTCATGCTCGTGCCCTGGCGGCGAGACTTGTAGATGGCCATGATGCGCCGCGAGTGCACGTGCGCCAGGATGAACATGTGCATGTAGAGCACAGCGGTGAAGACAAGAGTGATGCAGAAGAAGGTGACGAGGCATACAATGACGGCGGTGTGCGAGTGGTAGACGATGAAAAGTATGCTGGCGGTGATGCTGGTCAGCCACACCATTGCGATGATGGTCACGGCGCGCTGCGTGGTCATGATGCTGTGGTAACGCAGCGCGTAAAAGATGGTGATGTATCGATCCGCGGCGATGGTGCACAGGAAGGACAGTGATGACACCACCGAGCTGCAGTTCATGATGTCGATGACGTTGTCCAGGTGCCGCAGCATTTCAGGTGTGACCACTAGCAGCCCGTGTTCGGTGAGCAACATGACTATGGTCTCCACTACGTTGGCGACGCTGACCAGCATGTCGGAGACGGCCAGGCAACATATGAAATAGTACATGGGCGAGTGCAGATTGCGGTTCTTGATGATGGCCAGCACCACTAAAATGTTCTCCACCAGACTAATGAGGCCCAGCGTCAGGAACAGCTCCTGTGGAATGCGGAGCGAGCAGGTCGTAGAGTTCTGCTCCCTGGCGCCGGTGTTGTTGGTGCTGTTCTCCCTGTACACGGTGAGGGTGCTCAGCTCCATGTGGTGGTGCATGATGAAGTTATGTTGAGACGTATTGTCCATCATGTCTGCTGCTCTCTGCTGTTGTAGGCTATTGGATGAGGTGGAAAGAAAAAGCCTTAAAATATTTTCTTTGGTCTCTATAGTGTAACAGAATTAACTAGTTATTCTATAGACATCCTATCCTTTTCAACTGGACTGTGACCGCAGGAAAAAAAAGAGCACAGAATGTGTGAGGTGAAGGTAGTTTAGCTCACGTTTATGTCGCAACCCTGAATTTGGAGTGATGTTTTCCCACAAACGGAGGTCTCCAGAACGAACTTTAACACGGAGTGAAGAGCCCAGATGCTCACAGTGGAGAATCATCCATGTGAAATTGTCTCTCTCCCAAGTAACTGTTTAGATTCAAAGGTTTATCCAACTGTATTTTGCACATAGTCCATGTATAGTATTTCCAAGTGATGAGAATCCTAGTCTGAGTCTGAAAACAGCTCCTTGGTGCTGGATCGCATGAGAGAAAATCCTCTACCATTGGGACGTCCAAGTAGGCTCCAAGCAATCTTAATGCGTGAAATGAAGCCTATCAAAGTGAGCTCTCAGGCGCACAAAGTGACAGTGTGTTCTTAAAAGGGTCCACCGCCTTTCTAACTCCTCCTTTCT
Source organism: Oncorhynchus gorbuscha (assembly GCF_021184085.1). NCBI lineage: Eukaryota > Metazoa > Chordata > Actinopteri > Salmoniformes > Salmonidae > Oncorhynchus > Oncorhynchus gorbuscha. The sequence goes on from NC_060177.1 coordinate 23,122,199, forward strand.
CATAGCGAAAGCCAACCGCATGATTCTCAGACTGACACAAACTGTAATGAACGCGTGATCCCGCATGGAAGTATTTTACAAGATTAGGGAGTAAATTGGATGGAGAGAGTGTACTAATCGCCTGAGCAGAGCATAATAGTAATTAATTAAGTAATTCAAATACATAGTTGAGAACATGTTCCCCAGCACTAAAATGGAATTTACCGCGCACTGTGCACAACTGATGTGACCAATTGATTTAGACAATGCATACTTCATGTGCCTCAAATACACGAGTGTACAAAACATTAGGAACACCCATGGGACACTCCAGACACTATGGAAGGGCTATTATTACACATGCATCTGCCTCAGCCGTGTATCTTATCTAGGATGTGGTGGTCATGGTCTACACTGAGTGTCCAAAACATTAGGAACACCTGCTCTTTCCATGAGACAGACTGACCAGGTGAATCTAGGTGAAAGCTTTGACCCCTTATTGATGTCACCTGTTAAATCCTCTTCAATCAGTGTAGAAGGAGGGGAGGAGACAGGTTAAAGAAGGATTGTTAAGCCTTGAGAGACAATTGAGACATGTCTTGTGTGTGTGTGCCATTCAGAGGGTGAATGGGCAAGACAACATATTTAAGTGCCTTTGAGCGGGTATGGTGGTTGGTGCCAGGCGCACCGGGTTGAGTGTGTCTAGAACTGCAACCCTGCGGGGTTTTTCACGCTCAACAGTTTCCCGTGTATATCAAGAATGGTCCACCACCCAAAGGACATCCAGCCAACTTGACAACTGTGGGAAGCGTTGGAGTCAACATCCCTGTGGAACGCTTTTGACACCTTGGTAAGTCTATGCCCCTAAGAATTGAGGCTGTTCTGATGGCAAAAGGAGGTGCAGATCAATATTAGGAAAGGGATTCTTAATGGCAACCGACAACAATGATCAGTTCATTTTAAAAATGACACGCTACGCTCATGTATCTGTATTTGGACGGGAACTTTACGCACAGTGCACAATTGTAAATGAACTCATGATTATGGCTCAAACTGTTGCAGTATTTTTCTTCTTGGATATAATTGCGAAATACATTTGTAATTACAATAAAGATTATAAAGGCTCGCAAACATGATGTTTGTTGTCTGCCAAAACAGCGGTAACGCGAGCTATTACCCAACACAAATGGGAGGGGATTTGGATAGACAAACCCGATTGAATGGGTTGGTCCATTACGCATGAGGGTTTTTGTAGTGACATAGTTGCAGCAGAGCCACTTGGCATTTTGACAGGTCTTGTGTGTGTATGTGTGTGGGGGGGACTACCTGTCCTGCGTCCCGAGCCGATTATAACAGAAGGGCGGGCTCTTTTCTCCGCTGCATTGAATCGGATGGTTTTTTCTTATTCATTACAATCTCGATTTGATGAAATATTTTTATACCGTGTAGTTGAGCAATCAAGAAAGCGTTTTTTTTCCCAACTTCAGAAACCCTTCGCAACACTACAAGCGGAGCCTCAAGTTAATGATGACGCAAGAAGCTGCCCACGCAGGCTACAGTAGCCTGCCTACACATGGACAAATTGAGTTCGAGTGTTGAACCTCATCCCAGCCACCCAATAACAATACACAGTGATCCATTCAGGACAGACTTTGGACTCATGAAGCAACATCACTTTAAACCAAACCAAACCATAACAAAATTAAATATATAATTTAGTTGACAATGTTCATAAAATATGTCCAAAACAAGATATATTTGTTAAACCTTGTGACAGCTGAGAAGTGAATACTCACTGCTGGAGGAAACCACATAAAGAGTTCTGAACAAAGTGCCAAGTGTTATGGCTCCAGCCTTTGAAACAATCCTTCTCAGTGCTTGCATACCCAGCCTCTTCCTCTAGCGATTACATGGGAGATATAACACACACAAACTGCAGTTTGTGCAAAAGGCAGCATTCTCTCACCTGTGGAGAGCAGCAGTGTCAACTGTAAGCAGCCAGACTGTCCATAGTTCGAGTGTGATAGTGGGAGAATCCCCCATTTACTCAGGGCCAGACACAGATCTGTATCAGCCTCTAGCTGAGGAGCACCACTCCTACCTGGGACTACAACTTCAGACCTAACCAGACCGACTCAACATCTGGGCCGATCACACTCAGTCTGCAAAAGGGGCATCCAACTACCATATGTGTGTCTGGACTGTCACTCTGTCTGTCAAAGAGAGACACAAGAGGGGTTGGATGGGGTAGGGGGGACCCAATAGGACAGATGACAAGTGATGTGGCCAGTGGCGGCCTGTCATTTAGGGCAGGTGGAGCAGAGCCCCACCTGTTTTGAATGTTATTTTGGCATTAATACGATGTAAAAATGTAAACAATGTTTTTTTTTAAAAGAAAGAAAAAAGAATACTTGAGTTAATAAAGCTGCATTCAAACATGGTCTCTTCAAAATGCCTAGCTCAGTGCTTTCTGTGGTGGTGGGGCAGCCACCGGACAATATGGAGCTTAGGGGTTGGTAATGTTCTCTATTTGAGCCGTGATAGGCTCAGTGTTCTGTCACTCATGGGGACACTACGTCACCACAAAATCTTCGGGGAGAGCTCGAAAATTCAACCCCCCTTGGGTACTGCCATAGAGTTACATTAGAATTGCCCATCCAGTAGCTCTTTTCCAAGCTTAAAAGGATAAACATTCAACATTGGCCATGCTGTCAATCCATAATGAATTCTGCTTTGAACGGTCATCCAACTCGGAATTGCATGTCGGGAACTCGGGCCTCTTTCTAGAGCTCCGACCTGAAGATCACTGACGTCATCATGATTCAATCTGTTTTTTTTTTCAAGTTCCCAGTTGTCTTGAAAGCACCAATAATCCAGAGAATGTCAGACTTTAATGACAACATTTGCCCACGAAGGACCGCCACGCAACCTTCCTGTTCAAGTGAGCACAGCACAGAGAGAATGCCAAGAATGTGCAAAGCTGTCATCAAGGCAAAGGGTGGCTATTTGAAGAATCTCAAATATAAAATATATTCTAAATTTGTTTAACACTTTATTGGTTACTACATGATGCCATCTGTTATTTCATATTTGTGATGTCTTCACTATTATTCTACAATGTAGAAAATAGTAAAAATAATTTTAAAAACTTGAATGAGAAGCTGTTCTAAACCTTTTGACCGGTACATTAACCCCAGTTCAACCTCAATACACTGTTAAAGGTCTATTACAAGTGCTGACCAATGCTCCTGCTGTTTCACAGGGTGTTTCTTAAAGCAATGTCTCATAACCAAATATAGTTATTTTACAGTGGCTTTGAACTAACCATATAATAGTACATCCCAGCAGGCAAAACTACCAGCTTTAACTTTATAATTCTAAACACTTACAATCAGGGGTGGAGATGGAAGAAGTCTGGGAACTCACCGTTGTAAACCCCGCCCTACACACACACACAAAACAAAATGATTTCACTTTGGAAACTTTCCAGAACATTCCCCACAATTTCCCCCATGCTTATAATAAACCGTTATTGCATGCTTCACAAACCATTAGTAAAACATAATAATTATCACCTGTCTACATAACTATAGGTGAAAAGGACCATATGTATAAATCATTTAAACTTTTCTACCCACAGTTGACAGAAGAAAGCAATATGGAGAAGGTTTCAAGGAGAAAGAAGATACTGAATTTATCGATTTCCCCGGATTTAGTTATTTACAGTTCTGAATGTTCTGTAGTTTATCTAATCCAGTAGAGAAATATTTACCCACATTATAGAATTCTCTAGATTTCTCGATGTACTGTGATGTAGGCCTTCAGTTAATTCTGAATGTTAAGAACCTTTGTCTTGCCCAGAGGGAGATTTATTTGACAAGTTATAGATATACACTACTCTTCAAAAGTTTGGGGTCACTTAGAAATGTCCTTGTTTTTTTGAAAGAAAAGCACATTTATTGACCATTAAAATAACATCAAATTGATTAAAAATACAGTGTAGACATCGTTAATGTTGTAAATGACTATTGTAGCTGGAAACGGCTGATTTTTAATGGAATATCTACATAGGCGTACAGAGGCAACCATCATTTTGAGCCTGTAATCGAACCCACAAATGCTGATGCTCTAGATACTCAACTAGTCTAAAGAAGGCCAGTTGTATTGTTTCTTTAATCAGCACTACAGTTTTCAGCTGTGCTAATATAATTGCAAAAGGGTTTTCTAATGATCAATTAGCCTCTTAAAATGATAAACTTGGATTAGCTAACACAATGTGCCATTGAAACACAGGAGTGATGGTTGCTGATAATGGGCCTCTGTACACCAATGTAGATATCCCATTAAAAATCAGCTGTTTCAAGCAATAATAGCAATTTACAACATTAACTGTCTACATTGTATTTGTAATCAATTTTATGTTATTTTAATGGTTAAAAAATGTGCTTTTCTTTAAAAACAAGGACCATTGTAAGTGTCCCAAAACTTTTGAGAGTAGTATATGTCTCTGATAGTCCCATCCTCCTCTGACACCGAGGTTCACATAGAGCTGGGAATGTACTTCATATCACAGTGAACACTACCGACCATTTGCTCGTGGGGACATGTCTTAGCAGGGAAGAGGGTAGACCTCACATGAACACCCCTCGTGACCCAGGCACTGCAGTAGCTCCAGGTAAACTCTGGAACAAGGCCCTCGTTTGAACAGCAGTCTACCAACTGCACCCACAGCATTACACCATGTGGTTCTTTTCAAAAACAGTAGAGAGAGGATGTATGTGTGTTGTTGATGTGGGTGTCTTTTAAGCGAGTACGGTTTTGAGTGTGTGTGTGTGAGCAGCTTTGTACCCTTTCACTCTGCTTTCATTTATACATCCTCTGATAGGAACCAGCATATTCCTGGACTATTTCAAGGGAATGAAAACTAGGCAATTACGCAAATGAGTATCATGGGATGGTCTCTTCTTTTTGCCAGATGGTCTTTCAAGAACAATAACTTGGACTCTTTTAAACCCCTGGGCAACATATCACTTATCAAATTACTTGGAAGAATCAATGACACACAACAAAAATACGGAGGAAATAAAACATCAAAAGTAATATGGGACAGAGGTGGAAAAAGTACCCAATAAAATTATACTTTAGTAAAAGTATTTGGTTTTAAATATACTTATGTATCAAAAGGAAAAGTATAAATCATTTCACATTGCTTATATTAAGCAAACCAGACAGCACCATTTTCTTATTTTTATTGACAGATAGCCAGGGGCATGCTCCAACACTCAGACATCATTTACAAACGAAACATTTGTGTTTAGTGAGTCCGCCAGATCAGAGGCAGTAGGGATAACCCGGGATGTTCTCTTGATAAGTGTGTGAATTGGACCATGTTCCATTTTTTTGCCAATTGTGCCGTCTGGTTTTCTTAATATAAGGAGCTTGAATTAATACTTTCACTTTTGATACTTAAGTACATTTTAGCAATTCCATTTACTTTTGATACTTTAGTTTATTTAAAACAAAATACTTTTAGACTTTTACTCAAGTAGTAAGGTCCTTTGCTGTTGTTCTGGGGTTGATTTGCACTTTTCGCACCAAAGTACGTTCATCTCTAGGAGACAGAGTCTCCTTCCTGAGCGGTATGACGGCTGCGTGGTCCCATGGTGTTTATACTTGCATACTATTGTTTGTACAAATGAACGTGGTACCTTCAGGCATTTGGAAATTGCTCCCAATGATGAACCACACTTGTGGAGGTCAATTGTTTTGTTCCTGAGGTCTTGGCTGATTTCTTTTGATTTTCCCATGATGTCAAACAGAGAGGCACTGCATTTGAAGGTAGACCTTGAAATACATCCACAGGTACACCTCAAATTATGTCAATTAGCCTATCAGAAGCTTCTAAAGCCATGACATCATTTTTCTGGAATTTTCCAAACTGTTTAAAAGCAGTCAACTTTATGTATGTAATCTTCTGACCCACTGGAATTGTGATACAGTGAATTATAAGTGAAATAATCTGTCTGTAAACAATTGTTGGAAAAATTACTTGTGTCATGAACAAAGTAGATCCTAACCGACTTGCCAAAACTATAGTTTGTTAAGAAGAAATTTGTGGAGTGGTTGAAAAATGACTTTAATGACTCCAACTTAAGTGTATGTAAACTTCCTACTTCAACTGTACGTAAGACTCTCTATTGCAGGGTTTCCCAAACATGGTCCCCGGAACCCCAAGGAGTGAACGTTTAGTTTTCCCGCCTAGCACTACACAGCTGATTCAAATCATCAACTAATCATCAAGCTTTGATAATTTGCATCAGCTGTGTAGTGTTAGGGCAAAACCACAATGCATCCCTTGGGGTGCCGAGGACCAAGTTTGGGAAACACTGCTCTATTATAACGGGAACCTGAGAGGCAGTGTCCTCAGATTGAGTAATGGCAGATGCATTAGCAACAACTGACTGACTACATATCAATTAACACCTACCAGTTAATCTTCTCAGCATCAAAGACTTCAAGATAAGTGAAAGGACATTTATTTTTGGATGGTAGACACAGATAGCCTTGTAATTTCTAGACTGATTACCACTCACCGTGCAGCAAACACTCATGATCAGGCGGCTTGGGAGGCCAAGACACAGAATGAACCCCCTATTGGCCTGGAAAGAGATTAATTATGAAATATGTATTTTTACTCAAGTCAGTATTGAACCATATGAACATCAAGTTTATTGTCTTTACATTAGCTTGTGTAATAAATGATTTCTAAGCAGAGTATTTACAGTAGTGGGTTGGATATCATGCAATCCTTTCCTGACATTAACAGATGACTTGGGCCAGTAGTTTTTCCTGCCAACATGACCTCATTGGGACCAACTTCGGGCCCTAGTTAATAAACAGCCTAGAATTGATTTCAGGTAAGGTTAAAAATACCTCTTTATAGAGAATCACAACAGAAAAATATCCTGATCAGTTTGAATTTTATCCTCAAAATCAGATTTCTAAGACAACAGCATTTTATATTCAATGATGAACAGGGTTAATTGGGAGTTGAAGTTAAAAATCAAAGTTGTTATGGCCAATATTAAAAATGGAATAAGAGGTTAAGTCTATTTGTTCCACTCACAAGGTGAATTACTGTATAATTCTGACTTTTATCAGACACTCATTAACCTTTATCCTGACTCTCATCAACTCGTATGGCAGTAGACTGTCAATGTGTGTACGACGTTTGGTTGCTAAGACACCACCATAGGGATTTTTTCAATCATAAATAATTCCACTACAGATATACTGTAGCAGGAGGGCATCATTATCCTTCCGATGAAACACAATATTCATTTTTTTGATAAGCAATGTTCTTTTAAAAAAAACTGAGGGAGTTTTTGTCTTGATGAACGCAGCCTCCTGATCTTCTCGATCAGTAAGAACAACTGTCCTGAGGAAAGAGAATGGGACAACATGAGGAAGGAGAGAGGGCTGGTGGACTGTCTTGACGATGACAGGAGGAAGAGGTGATACTACTGTGCCTATATCAGAAAGGGAGAGTTTGTTTGATGTTTGGGTCATATAGATGACCTACCATTTCTTTATTTAAGGTTACAGTACATCTGTTACTGCTACCCTCACCGAATCTATTCCCTCACTCACTCTTCATCCTCCTACCACCCTGCTGTACTCCAACTCCATTCATCTTAATCAACCTTTTATCTTCTTCTATCCATTCCCATCTCTATGTACCCCTCCCTCAAGTCTCACTCCACCTCTCTCTGTATCCTCCTCATCTCAGTCCCATTCCCCCTCATCTCTGTCAGGGTTGTCCTCTCTAGGTGGCTCCTGAAACTGGATGTTGGCCAGCATGTCCCTCATGGCCACCATCAGACGATTTACTTCTTGGTTCAGCTCCCGACCTGCCTGAGCTACTTCCAGGTCATCCTGCGGCATCGGCTCACCCTGCAGAGACAGTGACTAGAGTGTGAGCAGTAATTCTAATCATCACTGAACATGACAATACGGAAGTGTGTGTATGTGTCTACAGTGCATTCGGAAAGTATTCAGATCCCTTCCTTTTTCCCACATTTTGTTACATTACAGCCTTATTCTAAAATGGAATAAATCATTTCCCCCCTCATCAATCTACCCACAATACCCCATAATGACAAAGCAAAAAAAGTTATATATCTTTTTAAGTATCACATTTACAGACCCTTAACTCAGTACTTTAGTGTAGCACCTTTGGCAGTGAGTACAGCCTCGAGTCTTCTTGGTAATGACACTACAAGCTTGGTACACTTGTATACCTCGGATTCAAGTCGGGCTCTGGCTGAGCTACTCAACGACATTGAGACTTGTCCCGAAGCCACTTCTGCATTGTCTTGGCTGTGTGCTTAGGGTCGTTGTCCTGTTGGAAGGTGAAACTTCACCCCAGTCTGAGGTCCTGAGCACCCTGGAGCAGATTTTCATAAAGGACCTCTTTATTTTGCTCCGTTCATCTTTCCCTCGATCCTGACTAGTCTCCCACTCCCTCCCACTGAAAGACACCTCCACAGCATGATGCTGCCAGGTTTCCTCCAGACGTGACGCTTGGCATTCAGGCCAAAGAGTTCAGTCTTGATTTCATCAGACCAGAGAATCTAGTTTCTCATTGTCTGAGAGTCTTTAGTTGCTTTTGGCAAACCCCAAGCGGGCTGTCATGTGCCTTTTACTGTGGATTGGCTTCCGTCTGGGCACTCTACCATAAAGGCCTGATTGGTGGTTCTTGGTCACCTCCCTCACCAAGGCCCTTCTCTCCCAATTGCTCAGTTTGGCCAGGCAGCCAGCTCTAGAGTCTAGGTGTTTCCAAACTTCTTCCATTTAAGAATGATGGAGGCCCCTGTGTTCTTGGGGACCTTCAATGCTGCAAAACAATGTTGCTACCCTTCCCCAGATCTGTGCCTCGACACAATCCTGTCTCGGAGCTCTACAGACAATTCCTTTGACCTCATGGCTTGGTTTTTGCACTGACATGCACTGTCAACTGTGGGACCTTATATAGACCGGTTTGTGCCTTTCCAAATCATGTTCAATCAATTGAATTTACCACAGGTGGACTCCAAGTTGTTGAAACATCTCAAGGATGATCAATGGAGGGGCCTCCTGAGTGGCGCAGTGGTCTAAGCCACTGCATCGCAGTGCCAGCTGTGCCACTAGAGATCCTGGGTTCGAGTCTAGGCTCTGTCGCAGCCGGCCACGACCGGGAGACCAATGGGGCGGCGCACAATTGGCCCAGCACGCACTAGCGACCCCTGTGGAGGGCATGCTGGCACGGTCACCAGGTATACTGTGTTTCCTCCGACACATTGGCGTGGCTGGCTTCCGGGTTAAGAGGGCATTGTGTCAAGAAGCTTGATGGGTTGTGTTCTGGAGGATGCACGGCTCTCGAGCTTCGCTTCTCCCGAGTCCGTACGGGAGTTGCAGCTATGAGACAAGACTGTAACTACCAATTGGATAACACAAAATTGGCGAGAAAAAGGGGGTAAAAAAAAAGAAAGGATGATCAATGGAAACAGGATGCACCTGAGCTCAATTTCATAGCAAAGGGTGAGAATACTTTTTTTTTAAATGACAACAACAAAAATGTTTTGTTATTATGGGGTATTGTGTGTATAAAATGTAATTAAATCCATTTTAGAATAAGGCTGTAATGTAACAAAATTGAAAAAGTCGAGGAGCCTGGATACTTCCCGAATACACTGGATGTGTATGTGTTGCTTAAATTCACCAGGAAAAGCACAATACCATCTCTTAAGAACACCACATTATTCTCTCCTGTCTCACTCAGGTTCAAAATGTTTCAAACCTTGCAATAAGGTATCACGCGGAAACAAATGAATTTTAAGAGACAAACAGGAGCTTTGTACGACCCTAGGTGACATACAAGTATGTCAGTGTTTTGTGTCTATGTTTTTTGGGATTTTCACACAGAACATACATTTATTAGATTCCTTTAATTTCCAACACACCTAAATTGTGATTTCAGACCTGTTGGATAACACTGTAGCTATTCTAACAGTGCAATAAAACAACTGAAAGCAGACAGCATCTCTTCCTCCTAAACTGTCTCATTCTTATCGTAATTGCATCTCTTCCTCTTCCTAATCAGATAAGTCTGAAGATGGTTTAAAAGTAGCTGCATAAAAAAAGGTGGTCCCTCTTGGTTAAAACGCTTTTGGTCAGTGGGTGTTTCTGGAACTTGCATGGTCAGTTGTGGCACAGGAGGACCTGAGGACACTGGAGTGCCCAGGTTGGTGGTCCACATTAGTGATTATCTTTACAATTAGCCGCATGTCCTCTGATCACTAGCGTGGCTAGCTACACTCCGAACTGGCATGGACATCGGAGAGTAACTATAATAGGAGACGATGCTTTGCTTCCTTCACACCATGTTGCATCTCACTGCACAAGGTTACATGGCAACACACTGCCAGTCAGTGTAGGACACCTCATCAAATATAAAAATCACTCCCACACATGTATACTGTCCATTGATGTTTTGATCATGTGGATCTTTTTTTATAGACAAAGGAATGTTCTGAAGTAGGTCAACATGACGAGAGACAATGTGGTGTGTAAATATAGGCTATCCTCTGGTTGCTGGTGCCAGGCTGCTGAGTGCTTATCCTCTCCTCTCCAGGGGTGTTTGTCACCATCTGTCTCTTGTGTATTTCACCCTGTGTGACACTGCCCACTCTTTACCTCCTCTCCACTCTGCCTGAGAAGCAGGGGGCAATGGGGCGGACAGTACATGCCAACTCGTTGGATGCCATGGACAACACTGAGTCAGAGGAATCAAGACTCTCTCTTGAAATGCAACAGTTGTCTGTTCTGCTTCAACAGGACTCAAGTAACGCACCATTAAAAACAGTGCATCAAAGAGAGGCTAGCCAATCCATAGCAGTAAATGGTTTCAAATCAAGTTAGCCCATGCAAAACACGGAGTCAATCAAGAGTTCTTGTACCAAAAGCCAAGTTTGCCTCGTCAATCTTTCTCCACGATCTGTGCTGTATCAAATGATGAAGCTAAACTTTGTTAGGCCTCCGATGCCAACTGTCACAAAGTGTTGGTTGTAGATTGTGATCAGATTGTGTTATTGGACATCAGATAGAGGTCAGAGTCAGACACTACATAACATCAATGGGTCAACATTGTTCGGACATGTCCAAAACGCACCAGAAAACACTATTTCAAGAGCATGTTCTTCATGGGCCATATTGGTTAGTTCCAACATAGGAACCTGTTTTTCTGTGGCAAAGTTACACTACTGTAGACTTAATGTGGATAAGCTGCAGTAGATCTAGTGGAGTAGGAAGCTACTCAGAAGCACTTTCTAAGGCTTGGCCATGGAGTAAATAGGCATGAAATGAGTTGTATGGTTAATCCATTCAGAAACATCCAGAGGGTTAGGGAATATCTACCTAAACTCCAGCTAATCAATGTTCCCTTCCATCCTGTCAGAACCCTTTGTGCCAACAGTAGCCCAGGATGTCTCCATTAGCTCAGCCCAACAGTAGCCCAGGATGTCTCCATTAGCTCAGCCCAACAGTAGCCCAGGATGTCTCCATTAGCTCAGCCCAACAGTAGCTCAGGATGTCTCCATTAGCTCAGCCCAACAGTAGCCCAGGATGTCTCCATTAGCTCAGCCCAACAGTAGCCCAGGATGTCTCCATTAGCTCAGCCCAACAGAAGCCCAGGATGTCTCCATTAGCTCAGCCCAACAGTAGCCCAGGATGTCTCCATTAGCTCAGCCCAACAGTAGCCCAGGATGTCTCCATTAGTTCAGCACAACAGTAGCCCATGATGTCTCCATTAGCTCAGCCCAACAGTAGCACCAGATGTCTCCATTAGCTCAGCCCAACAGTAGCCCAGGATGTCTCCATTAGCTCAGCCCAACAGTAGCCCAGGATGTCACCAATAGCTCAGCCCAACAGTAGCCCAGGATGTCTCCATTAGCTCAGCCCAACAGTAGCACCAGATGTCTCCATTAGCTCAGCCCAACAGTAGCCCAGGATGTCTCCATTAGCTCAGCCCAACAGTAGCCCAGGATGTCTCCATTAGCTCAGCCCAACAGTAGCACCGGATGTCTCCATTAGCTCAGCCCAACAGTAGCCCAGGATGTCTCCATTAGCTCAGCCCAACAGTAGCCCAGGATGTCTCCATTAGCTCAGCCCAACAGTAGCCCAGGATGTCTCCATTAGCTCAGCCCAACAGTAGCCCAGGATGTCTCCATTAGCTCAGCCCAACAGTAGCCCAGGATGTCTCCATTAGCTCAGCCCAACAGTAGCTCAGGATGTCTCCATTAGCTCAGCCCAACAGTAGCCCAGGATGTCTCCATTAGCTCAGCCCAACAGTAGCCCAGGATGTCTCCATTAGCTCAGCCCAACAGAAGCCCAGGATGTCTCCATTAGCTCAGCCCAACAGTAGCCCAGGATGTCTCCATTAGCTCAGCCCAACAGTAGCCCAGGATGTCTCCATGTCTCCATTAGTTCAGCACCAACAGCTCAGCCCATGATGTCTCCATTAGCTCAGCCCAACAGTAGCACCAGATGTCAGTAGCACCAGATGTCTCCATTAGCTCAGCCCAACAGTAGCCCAGGATGTCTCCATTAGCTCAGCCCAACAGTAGCCCAGGATGTCTCCATTAGCTCAGCCCAACAGTAGCCCAGGATGTCTCCAGCCCAACAGTAGCCCAGGATGTCTCCATTAGCTCAGCCCAACAGTAGCCCAGGATGTCTCCAGATGTCTGTCTCCATTAGCTCAGCCCAACAGTAGCCCAGGATGTCTCCATTAGCTCAGCCCAACAGTAGCCCAGGATGTCTCCATTAGCTCAGCCCAACAGTAGCACCAGATGTCTCCATTAGCTCAGCCCAACAGTAGCCCAGGATGTCTCCATTAGCTCAGCCCAACAGTAGCCCAGGATGTCTCCATTAGCTCAGCCCAACAGTAGCCCAGGATGTCTCCATTAGCTCAGCCCAACAGTAGCCCAGGATGTCTCCATTAGCTCAGCCCAACAGTAGCCCAGGATGTCTCCATTAGCTCAGCCCAACAGTAGCCCAGGATGTCTCCATTAGCTCAGCCCAACAGTAGCCCAGGATGTCTCCATTAGCTCAGCCCAACAGTAGCACCGGATGTCTCCATTAGCTCAGCCCAACAGTAGCCCAGGATGTCTCCATTAGCTCAGCCCAAAAGTAGCACCGGATGTCTCCATTAGCTCAGCCCAACAGTAGCCCAGGATGTCTCCATTATCTCAGCCCAACAATAGCCCAGGATGTCTCCATTAGCTCAGCCCAACAGTAGCACCGGATGTCTCCATTAGCTCAGCCCAACAGTAGCCCAGGATGTCTCCATTAGCTCAGCCCAACAGTAGCCCAGGATGTCTCCATTAGCTCAGCCCAACAGTAGTCCAGGATGTCTCCATTAGCTCAGCCCAACAGTAGCCCAGGATGTCTCCATTAGCTCAGCACTCCCACAAATGTTTTGAGATTATTATGATGACGTCTCATCCCGCTGACCGTGGCTTAGCAACAGCGTGGGCTAGTGTATGTGAGGAATCTGGGAGCCCCGAGGAGGCGACAGACCAGGTTCTTTGACTCTCGGTACACTTTATGAATGTTTTCATTGTCTGCTGCAGCAACGTGCCAACTGAAATATCCTGTGATCTTTATATATTTGTTTTTACACTCTTCCGTGTGTGGGGAGGTCATATGCCTCAACAGCTGATGTTCCCTATTGGTCTCCCATTGGGAAATGCACAGTGGAGATGCTAACTATATTATCGTTATGAGGCTGTGTTTCACATGCCATCTTATTCAAGGTCCCTGCCCTATGTTAAAAAACACACAATACAGTCAGACAGACAGAGACACACACACACACACACGTTGGTTTATGAGGTCATCAACAGGAGATGGGACATTGGGGTCAAAGGACAAGCAGTCATGATGTTCTATGATGTAGAGGACCTTTTCTTAGATTTGCCATGCTTGGGGGCATGCAGCTCTGTCCTCAGGGACCACAGTGTCTGCTGATGTCCTCTTCCTCTGCTACTTCTTTGTCAAATCCATATCCATTAATGTCACTGATTGGAATCAGAATTTTCCAGATCTAAATAAATCAGACACGGACTTGAATGAAAGAACCCAAGCCATCTGCCTGACACTGCAGCTCCCGAGGACCATGCTTGCATACCCCTAGTCTACTGTAGCTCACTCACTTACCTGCAGGTTGAAGTTTGGCAGCAGAGAGCGGAAGAACAGTGACAGGGTGCTCTCATTGGAGGCTCCCCCACTCTGCCTGCAAACACAGAGACAAGTGAGAAAGCTAACAGGATAACACAAGCATACAGTACGTTTCTGACACTCTTCTGCTGATAAGGATTCTCCCATGACCATAAATTATACCAACCATCATATACAGTGAGATCCATGTTTTGTTGTTTTCACTCTGTACTCCTGCACTTTGTACATAGTCAACACATTTTAGAGAACCAAAAGTATTGGGCAAATGTACCTATATGTGTATTAAAGTAGTCAAAAGTTTAGTAATTGGTCCCATATATTTGGTCCCGACTACAACAAGCTTGTAATACTCCAAACTTGTTGGATGCATTTGCAGTTTGTTTTGGTTGTGTTTCAGATTATGTGCCCAATAGAAATACATGATAATGTATTATTAACCATTCCAACAAAGTGTCACTGTCTAAGTACTTTTGGACCTCACTGTAGATCTGTCCTCAGACATGGGTGGGCTGTCCTCAGACATGGGTGGGCTGTCCTCAGACATGGGTGGGCTGTCCTCAGACATGGGTGGGCTGTCCTCAGACATATGGGTGGGCTGTCCTCAGACATATGGGTGGGCTGTCCTCAGACATATGGGTGGGCTGTCCTCAGACATGGGTGGGCTGTCCTCAGACATGGGTGGGCTGTCCTCAGACATGGGTGGGCTGTCCTCAGACATATGGGTGGGCTGTCCTCAGACATGGGTGGGCTGTCCTCAGACATATGGGTGGGCTGTCCACAGACATGGGTGGGCTGTCCTCAGACATATGGATGGGCTGTCCTCAGACATATGGGTGGGCTGTCCTCAGACATATGGGTGGTCTGTCCTCAGACATATGGGTGGGCTGTCCTCAGACATATGGGTGGTCTGTCCTCAGACATATGGGTGGTCTGTCCTCAGACATATGGGTGGTCTGTCCTCAGACATATGGGTGGGCTGTCCTCAGACATATGGGTGGGCTGTCCTCAGACATATGGGTGGGCTGTCCTCAGACATGGGTGGGCTGTCCTCAGACATGGGTGGGCTGTCCTCAGACATGGGTGGGCTGTCCTCAGACATGGGTGGGCTGTCCTCAGACATATGGGTGGGCTGTCCTCAGACATGGGTGGGCTGTCCTCAGACATGGGTGGGCTGTCCTCAGACATGGGTGGGCTGTCCTCAGACATGGGTGGGCTGTCCTCAGACATATGGGTGGGCTGTCCTCAGACATATGGGTGGGCTGTCCTCAGACATATGGGTGGGCTGTCCTCAGACATATGGGTGGGCTGTCCTGAGACATGGGTGGGCTGTCCTCAGACATATGGGTGGGCTGTCCTCAGACATGGGTGGGCTGTCCTCAGACATGGGTGGGCTGTCCTCAGACATGGGTGGGCTGTCCTCAGACATATGGATGGGCTGTCCTCAGACATATGGGTGGGCTGTCCTCAGACATATGGGTGGGCTGTCCTCAGACATATGGGTGGGCTGTCCTCAGACATATGGGTGGGCTGTCCTCAGACATATGGGTGGGCTGTCCTCAGACATATGGGTGGGCTGTCCTCAGACATGGGTGGGCTGTCCTCAGACATGGGTGGGCTGTCCTCAGACATGGGTGGGCTGTCCTCAGACATATGGGTGGGCTGTCCTCAGACATGGGTGGGCTGTCCTCAGACATGGGTGGGCTGTCCTCAGACATGGGTGGGCTGTCCTCAGACATGGGTGGGCTGTCCTCAGACATGGGTGGGCTGTCCTCAGACATGGGTGGGCTGTCCTCAGATATATGGGTGGGCTGTCATTCTAAGTAGTTCTCACCAGAGATCATCAGGACAGGGGACAGTGTGCTCCACACAACAGCCCTCAGGAACATTAGGAGCTCTTCCCCACTTAAAACAAATGCTACACTTTCCCTTGACTAGGAGTCAATTTGTCATGTTTTTAATTGTCACCGTATTCGCCTGTCTGATGGTTTGATGCCTCCCTACTATCCACCACTGACTCTGCTGGTTAACAGCTATCACAAGATGGGAGGAAAGAGGCCTCAGTCAGGAACCCACAACACTCCTGTAACCACATGCTATTTCAGAGAAACTGATGACAGCGAGAGGGGAGAAGAGAGAGATAGGTGGGAGGGAGAGAAAGAAGGAAGGGTGTGTCAGGGATAGACCATTAAGAGAGATGCAAGGTGGTGAAATCAAGGCTATTCCCTTATGCCAAATGTACATCAATGGCGTTTGTCACCATTGGCAAAGACAGAGAGAGGGTTAACTCACCTCCCCCGGTCTACATAACCGTGTGCCTTTCTAATGTCCACACTCCTGAACATTACAAATGGATCACCCCCATCCCCTTACACTGTACTCTAATATACCTTCATTAGAGATCCTCAATGGAGTCAGTGGCCAGTGGGCCAGACAGCCTTAGGTAGACTGAAACAAACCAAGCTGTATTGGTTCTGCTTAGGAAAACACAAGCAGATACTGTCCTGACTCTTGGTTTTCAGTCCAGAGGCACTGACAGGATTGCTGATCCAAGTAGAACTATAGAGAAGAACCTAGCAATCTGAAGGAGCCACATTCTTTTTTTAGATTTTTACCCCCTTTTCTCCCCAATTTCGTGGTATCCAATTGTTAGTAATTACTATCTTGTCTCATCGCTACAACTCCCGTACCGGCTCGGGAGAGGCGAAGCGCGCATCCAACCCGGAAGCCAGCCACACCAATGTGTCAGAGGAAACACCGTGCACCTGGCGACCTTGGTTAACGTGCACTGCGCCCAGCCCGCCACAGGAGTCGCTGGTGTGCGAAGAGACAAGGATATCCCTACCGGCCAAACCCTCTCTAACCCGGACGACGCTAGGCCAATTGTGGGTCGCCCCACGGACCTCCCGGTCGCGGCCGGCTGCAACAGAGCCTGGGCGATGCAGTGCCCCAGACCACTGCGCCACCCGGGAGGCCCTGAAGGAGCCACATTCTATAACTAGCTACAGTGCATTCGGAAAGTATTCAGACCCCTGGACTTTTTTCCACAAATGGATTAAATTAATTGTTTTCCTCATCAATTGACACACTACACTCCATAATGACAAAGCAAAAACAGGTTTAGACATTTTTGCACATTATATATTATTTAAAAAAATAAAAAAGTAAATTTTCTTTACACAAGTATTCCGACCCTTTGCTATGAGACTCCAAATTGAGCTCAGGTGCATCCTGTTTCCATTGATCATCCTTGATATGTTTCTACAACTTGATTGGAGTCCACCTGTGGTAAATTCAATTGATTAGACATGATTTGAAAAGGCACACACCTGTCTATATAAGGTGCATGTCAGAGCAAAAACCAAGCCATGACGTCGAAAGAATTGTCCGTAGAGCTCCGAGACAGGATTGTGTCGAGGCACAGGTCTCATCATTCTTAAATGGAAGAAGTTTGGAACCACCAAGACTCTTCCTAGAGCAGACCGCCCGGCCAAACTGAGCAATTGGGGGAGAAGGGCCTTGGTCAGGGACATGACCGAGAACCCGATGGTCACTCTGACAGAGCTCCCGAGTTCCTCTGTGGAGATGGGAGAACCTTCCGGAAGGACAACCATCTCTGCAGCTCTCCAACAAAAGGCACCTAAAGACTCTCAGACCATGAGAAACAAGATTCATGTCTGGAGGAAACCTGGCACCATCCCTACGGTGAAGCATGGTGGTGGTAGCATCATGCTGTGGGGATGTTTTTCAGTGGCAGGGACTGGAAGGCTAGCCACCAGAAAAATGAACGGAGCAAAGTACAGAGAGATCCTTGAAGCTCCAGAGCACTCAGGACCTCAGACTAGGGTGAAGGTTCACCTTCCAACATGACAACGACCCTAAGCACACAGCCAAGACAACACAGGCGTGGCTTCGGGACAAGTCTCTGAATGTCCCTGAGTGGCCTAGCCAGAGTCTGGACTTGAACCCAATCAAACATCTCTGGAGAGACTTGAAAATAGCTGTGCAGCGGCGCTCCCCGTCCAACCTGACAGACCTTGAGAGGATCTGTAGAGAAGAATGGGAGAAACTCCCCAAATACAGGTGTGCCAAGCTTGTATCGTCATACCCAAGAAGACTCGAGGCTGTAATCAAAGGTGCTTCAACAAAGTACTGAGTATAGGTTCTGAATACTTTTTTAAAATTAATACTTTTGCAAAAATGTCAAAAAACTGTTTTTGCTTTGTCATTATGAGGTATTGTGTGTAGATTTACGAGGAAAAACAGCAACGTAACAAAATGTTGAAAAAGTCAAGGGCTCTGAATACTTTCCGAATGCACTGTATATATAATATATGTACACTACCGTTCAAAAGTTTGGGGTCACTTAGAAATGTCCTTGTTAAAAAAAAGCAAGTTTTTGTCCATTAAAATAACATCAAATTGATCAGAAATACAGTGTAGACATTGTTAATGTTGTAAATGGAAACGGCTGATTTTTTATGGAATATTTACATTGGCGTACAGAGGCCCATTTACAGCAACCATCACTCCTGTGTTCCAATGGTACGTTGTGTTAGCTAATCCAAGTATATCATTTTAAAAGGCTAATTGATCATTAGAAAACCCTTTTGCAATTATGTTAGCACAGCTGAAAACTGTTGTGCTGATTAAAGAAGCAATAAAACTGGCCTTCTTTAGACTAGTTGAGTATCTGGAGCATCAGCATTTGTGGGTTTGATTACAGGTTCATAATGGCCAGAAAACAAAGAACTTTCTTCTCAAACTCGTCAGTCTATTCTTGTTCTGAGAAATGAAGGCTATTCCATGCGAGAAACTGCCAAGAAACTGAAGATCTCGTGCAACGCTGTGTACTATTCCCTTCACAGAACAGCGCAAACTGGTTTTAACCAGAATAGAAAGAGGAGTGCCCCGGTGCATTAGAGTATCTAGTTTGAGAAACAGACACCTCACAAGTCCTCAACTGGCAGCTTCATTAAATAGTACCCGCAAAACACCAGTCTCAACGTCAACAGTGAAGAGGCGACTCCGGGACGCTTGCCTTCTAGGCAGAGTTGCAAAGAAAAAGCCATATCTCAGACTGGCTAATAAAAAGAAGAGATTAAGATGGGCAAAAGAACACAGAGGAACTCTGCCTAGAAGGCCATCATCCCGGAGTCGCCTCTTCAGTGTTGACGTTGAGACTGGTGTTTTACGGGTACTATTTAATGAAGCTGCCAGTCTACACTATATTTCTGATCAATTTGATGTTATTTAAATGACAAAAAAATTGCTTTTATTTAAAAAAACAAGGACATTTTCTAAGTGACCTCAAAATGTTGAACGGTAGTGTTTATATTTTGTGTACTATGTAAAAACCTGCACTGGTACATACCCTACCTTGCACAAGATATGTATAATGACACAAGTTAGGACATGTTTGGAGGGTTACCTCTCAGGCCGGGTGTATGAGACCACTGAGTCCAGCGGGGGGAGAGGATCGAACCCCATCACCGACTGAGTGGTCACCTCCTGGGAGAGAACACACACAATTCACCATTACAGTAAACATATTGAAGGCCTATCCTCACTAACACTCTGTTACTGATGTAATTGTCATGCATCCAAAACATCAAGTTGATCTCGTTTGTGTTATGAGGACCTCTTGATGAGGATGTCCAATCATTATATTTGATTGGGTTCTTCATGGAACCAATAAGGAAGCCGTATGCCAGTTGTTATTTATCTCTTTGAATTAGAGGACTACATTCTCAGCATAATTTGGCATGCTCTGTACTGTAGCGGTTGTGTATGTGTACGCTACTCTCCTGCAAACAACATTTACTCTGTGGGACATTTCATGTTATAAACATACAGGATATACAGTGTACATAATGAATGAATACAACCATTCATTATCATGTGATAAAGCAGTAAGGAAATTATACTATGATTAGATAATTCACTCTATTCCCCTATATACTGTGTGCTACTATTGACCAGGGTTATGGCTGGTCAAAAGTCATGCAATATAAGGGGATAGGGTGCTATATGAGACACAGACTTAATAATAGAGTAAACCTGGTTGCCAAATCTGTTTCTGATTGAACAAATGACAAACAGCATGACAATGGATTACTGGGCTAAATCAGAAACAGAACTGGTGACCAGGGTATAGTAGAGTGGCTGTTGCCTGAGTCTCTCACCAGCGGTAGAGTGGAGGTGGCCTCTTTGATTTCAGACAGGATGACGTGGCGATGGATGTTCAGGGGGGCACTCTGGTACCTCTGCTTCCTCCTAGGGGGACGGAGGAGACAGGAGGGGAAACCAAAGTCAGAGACACATAGGCCAGGGCCTCCCGAGCGGTGCAGCAGTCTAAGGCACTGCACCGCAGTGCTTGAGGCGTAACTACAAGCCCGGGTTCGAATCCAGACTGTGTCACAGCCAGCCGTGACCGGGAGACCCATGAGGCGGTACACAATTGACCCAGCTTCGTCCAGGTTAGGGGAGGGGTTAGCCGGACGGGATCACGAAAAGGGGTAAAAGTACAACAAATATATATTAATAATAATAATCAAATAAAAAGAGACATAAGCCAATATGCCTCATTTCAGGAGGTTCCTTTGATTTCTTCCTGACATCAAAATGTAACATTGCTATATTTAATCTAAAAGTGTTGCCTCAACACTTATGAAACAATAACTTTTGCAGATTTGTCGTGGAATTATGGATGGTTTCTCAGACCTAGATTAAGCCTGTTCCTAGACTAAAAAGCACTTTCCAAGGAGATTCTCCATTAAAGCATGCTATTTAATCTAAGGAATAGGGGTAATCTGCTAGTCCAACACCCAACTCTTCATTGAGACAATACTAAAACATCAATCCATGGGCAAGTCAGTGCCACATTTTCATTTGTGCATAAATGAAAGAAAAGTTATCTGGCAAATTCAGCAGGCTATGGTGTGAAATAGACTTCTAAGTGCAGTCTTTATTGAATTACTTTGGTGTGGTTACCAATGCATGAGCATCTTTTTCCTCTTATAATAAAACAACTGTATTGGGTCATACAAAAGTTTTACTTTGCGTGAAGTTTCGAATGCATCGGTCATTACTATGTGTAATGTGATAGGTATTTTAACCATTACTATTTCTTTCACACACAAAAACACATTTGATGAATAAAATCTTTAATTAGTTGTCTGTCTCAAATGAAGTGAATGATGAAGTAATCTTTGAGAGAGGGAGGGAATCTGATTTCATTGGTCCTCAACTTGCAGCTCAGACACTCCATTCAGGATAAATGTAGTTAGCCCTGAGTTAGCCTGCCTTGGAGCAAGTTAGATCTGAAGGATTGGTTGCCATAGAAATGTACCTGGCTAAAAGGTAAGCCACATTTGTAATACTGGTAATCCCAAATTCAACTCAGACCAAAGTTACCTCGCCAACTCCTCAAACTACATTTGTAGTATAGGTATCAGGACTTCTGACAGTGAGAAAACAACCCATAAACATTAGGACCCCTGGAGCGCAAAGAGCACGTTATGACCTGTCTCTATGTAAACTCTCTATGTAAAGTCTCTATGTAAACTCTATGTAACGTCTCTACGTAACCTCTCTACGTAACCGCTCTACGTAACCTCTCTACGTAACCTCTCTACGTAAACTCTCTACGTAAACTCTCTATGTAAACTCTCTACGTAACGTCTCTATGTAAAAACTCTCTATTAGAGGTCGACCGATTATGATTTTTCAACGCCGATACCGATTATTGGAGGACAAAAAAGGCCGATATCGATTAATCGGCCGATTTTTTAAATGTATTTGTAATAATGACAATTACAAGAATACTGAATGAACACTTATTTTAACTTAATATAATACATCAATAAAATCCATTTAGCCTCAAATAAATAATGAAACATGTTCAATTTGGTTTAAATAATGCAAAAACAAAGTGTTGGAGAAGAAAGTAAAAGTGCAATATGTGCCATGTAAGAAAGCTAACGTTTAAGTTCCTTGCTCAGAACATATGAAAGCTGGTGGTTCCTTTCAACATGAGTCTTCAACATTCCCAGGTAAGAAGTTTTAGGTTGTAGTTATTATAGGAATTATAGGACTATTTCTCTCTATACCATTTGTATTTCATATACCTTTGACTATTGGATGTTCTTATAGGCACTTTAGTATTGCCAGTGTAACACTATAGCTTCCGTCCCTCTCCTCGCTCCTACCTTGGCTCGAACCAGGAACACAACGACAACAGCCACCCTCGAAGCAGTGTTACCCATGCAGAGCAAGGGAAACAATCACTCCAAGTCTCAGAGCGAGTGACGTTTGAAACGCTATTAGCGCGCACCCCGCTAACTAGCTAGACATTTCACATCACATCGTTACACCAGCCTAATCTCGGGAGTTGATAGGCTTGAAGTCATAAACAGCAGAGCTGCTGTCAAAACGCACGGAAGTGCTGTTTGAATAAATGCTTATGAGCCTGCTGGTGCCTACCATCGCTCAGTCAGACTCTGCTCTATCAAATCACAGATTTAATTATAACATAATAACACACAGAAATGCGAGCCTTAGGTCATTAATATGGTAGAATTTGGAAACTCTAATCGCCAAAACAAGACATTTATTCTTTCATTGAAATACGGAACCGTTCTGTATTTTATCTAACGGGTGGCATCCATCAGTCTAAATATTCCTGTTACATTGCACAACCTTCAATGTTATGTCATAATTACGTAAAATTCGGGCAAATTAGTTCGCAATGAGCCAGCCGGCCCAAACTGTTGCATATACCCTGACTCTGCGTGCAATGAACGCAAGAGAAGTGACACAATTTCCCCTGGTTAATATTGCCTGCTAACCTGGATTTCCTTTAGCTAAATATGCAGGTTTAAAAATATATACTTTGTGTATTGATTTTAAGAAATGCATTGGTGTTTATGGTTAGGTACACGTTGGAGCAACGACAGTCCTTTTTCACGAATGCACACTGCATCGATTATATGCAACACAGGACACACTAGATAAACTAGTAATATCGTCAACCATGTGTAGTTAACTAGTGATTATGATTGATTGATTATTTTTTATAAGATAAGTTTAATGCTAGCTAGCAACTTACTTTGGCTTCTTACTGCATTCGCGTAACAGGCGGGCTCCTCGTGAGGCAGGTGGTTAGAGCGTTGGACTAGTTAACCGTAAGGTTGCAAGATTGAATCCCTGAGCTGACAAGGTAAAAATCTGTCATTCTGCCCCTGAACAAGGCAGTTAACCCACCGTTCCTAGGCCGTCATTGAAAATAAGAATGTGTTTTAACTGACTTGCCTAGTTAAAAAAATATTAAATAAAGGTGTAAAAAAAAGAAAATAATAATAATTTAAAAAATTGGCAAAATAGGCATCCAAAATTACCGATTTCTGATTGTTATGAAAACTTGAAATCGGCCCTAATTAATCGGCCATTCCGATCAATCGGTCGACCTCTACTCCCTATGTAAACTCTCCATGCAACCTCTCTATGTAACCTCTATGTAATCTCTCTATGTAACCTCTCTCTTGTCCACTCGTGAGGGGTCAGTCAGATGACTCTGATTAACATGGGGTTAACAGACATACAGTACAAACATTGACCCTAACCTCGACAGCCTGAGGTGCAAGTGGGAAACGGAGAAATCGATTGAGAGATCGTTAAGCAGGGTGAGAGAGGGGGGGAAAAATAAAGGGATATGTCGGGTGAGAGAAGGAAAAGGAGAGACGTGGGAGAGGGTTAAGTAGGGATGAGCGAGGGGAAGGAGAAAGGGTTAAGAGGGGTTAAGAGTAAAGGTTGGGGGATAAGGCCCATTTGAGGCAAAGGTAGATGATTGATTGGACTACAATGGTGGATCCTACTGGGTGGTGGAGATGATGGGTAGGCTTAGAGAGATTGGGGGTGTACATTTTATTCCAGGGTTAGGTTTTCAGACTTTTTACCTGGGCTTTGCTCCTTTCATATTTACTTTTGATCCTAACAAACTCTCCAAGCCCTGCCGAAGTGGACTGTACCACAGGTTTAATTATTTTCACTTTGTCGTACATGTCAGATATGTGGAGTGAATGCAATGTGGTTTATCCTCTGTATTTTCAAAGTTATGTGCTTGCAGCATCATGTTATGGTTATGCTTGTCACCTGCAGGGACTGGGGAGTTTGTCAGAATCAAAAGAAATATGAAAGGAGCAAAGCCCAGATAAAAAGTTAGAGGAAACCCTGTCTCAGTCTTCTGAACACATAACCCTGGGATAGAGTTTTATATTACAGCAGGACAATTACACAAATTGTAATGCCGTATGTGTAATGCCAAAGACACACCAGAATGGCTTTGCAAGAGGTGTTGAGTGTTCCTGAATGGTCCAGTCTCAGTTCTAATATAAATTTGCTTGAAAATCAGACACAAGGTTTGAATATTGCTGTCCATCAATGACTTCCAACCAAATTTATTGAGCTTGAGCAAATTTGGAAAAAATACTATGGATATACAGTGGGGCAAAAAAGTATTTAGTCAGCCACCAATTGTGCAAGTTCTCCCACTTTAAAAGATGAGAGAGGCCTGTATTTTTCATCATAGGTACACTTCAACTATGACAGACAAAATGAGAGAAAAAAAATCCAGAAAATCACATTGTAGGATTTTTAAATGAATCTATTTGCAAATTATGTTGGAAAATAAGTATTTGGTCACCTACAAACAAGCATGTTTCTGACTCTCATAGACCTGTAACTTCTTCTTTAAGAGGCTCCTCTGTCCTCCACTCATTACCTGCATTAATGGCACCTGTTTGAACTTGTTATCAGTATAAAAGACACCTGTCCACAACCTCAAACAGTCACACTCCAAACTCCACTATGGCCAAGACCAAAGAGCTGTCAAAGGACACCAGAAACAAAATTGTAGACCTGCACCAGACTGGGAAGACTGAATCTGCAATAGGTAAGCAGCTTGGTTTGAAGAAATCAACTGTGGAAGCAATTATTAGGAAATGGAAGACATACAAGACCACTGATAATCTCCCTCGATCTGGGGCTCCACGCAAGATCTCACCCCGTGGGGTCAAAATGATCACAAGAACGGTGAGCAAAAATCCCAGAACCACACGGGGGGACCTAGTGAATGACCTGCAGAGAGCTGGGACCAAAGTAACAAAGCCTACCATCAGTAACACACTACGCCGCCAGGGACTCAAATCCTGCAGTGCCAGACGTGTCCCCCTGCTTAAGCCAGTACATGTCCAGGCCCGTCTGAAGCTTGCTAGAGAGCATTTGGATGATCCAGAAGAAGATTGGGAGAACGTCATATTCATTGAAACCAAAATATAACTTTTTGGTAAAAACTCAACTCGTTGTGTTTGGAGGACAAAGAATGCTGAGTTGCATCCAAAGAACACCATACCTACTGTGAAGCATGGGGGTGGAAACATCATGCTTTGGGGCTGTTTTTCTGCAAAGGGACCAGGACGACTGATCCGTGTAAAGGAAAGAATGAATGGGGCCATGTATCGTGAGATTTTGAGTGAAAACCTCCTTCAATCAGCAAGGGCATTGAACATGAAACGTGGCTGGGTCTTTCAGCATGACAATGATCCCAAACACACCGCCCGGGCAACGAAGGAGTGGCTTCGCAAGAAGCAAAGAAAATCTTTGGAGGGAGTTGAAAGTCCGTGTTGCCCAGCAACAGCCCCAAAACATCACTGCTCTAGAGGAGATCTGCATGGAGGAATGGGCCAAAATACCAGCAAAACCTTGTGAAGACTTACAGAAAATGTTTGACCTCTGTCATTGCCAACAAAGGGTATATAACAAAGTATTGAGATAAACTTTTGTTGTTGACCAAATACTTATTTTCCACCATAATTTGCAAATAAATTCATTAAAAATCCTACAATGTGATTTTCTGGATTTATTTCCCTCTCATTTTGTCTGTCATAGTTGAAGTGTACCTATGATGAAAAATACAGGCCTCTCTCATCTTTTTAAGTGGGAGAACTTGCACAATTGGTGGCTGAATAAATACTTTTTTGCCCCACTGTATGTTGCTCTAACATCTGTGCAAAGTTGGTAGATTCCTATTCCAAATGTTTTTTTCAGCTGTAATGGCTGACAAATGTGCTTCCACCACGTATTAACCCTGGGGTGTGAAGACATATGCAATCCAGACATCTTATTTTATTAATTTGGAAAATGTTCTATAATTTTTCTTTCACGTTGGAAGTGTAGAGTAGGTTGTGACCAATGGTAGAAAAACTATGTAATCTATTTTTGTATTTCATTTTAAGGCTGCAAAATTTGTAAACTGTGCAAAGGGTAAGTAGACCTTCACTAGGCATGGAATGTTGGAGGTGAACTAGCCTGGAATCCACACTGAACACTGCTCTACTGAATCAATGAATATTACTTATTGAACAGAAATACTCAGTGCGAATTTGAGGATAGAGGCGAATGGGTTAACGAGAAACAGTTTGCCCGGTTGGAAAGGTAATAATGCCAGTGGTCTAGAGTCCAAGGGGCTCTTACTTGTTTTGGCAGTCCTCCACCAGAGGGTTTTTAGCGTCGACTCGTTGTAACACCTCCCTCACACACTCCTCCAGCCACAGCAGGACCCCTCCCTCCCTCCACAGGGTGTGCGTCCGCCCCACGTACAGAGACACCAGTTCAGCCAGGGCAGGAGACTGCCTAGAAAGAGGGAAAGAGATGGGAGGAAGGAACAATTACATTTGTCACTCTAATACAATTTCATGCCAGTAAATGATGATTCAATTCCATTAGGCTGACTGACACAGAAGATGTGCATAAAGGGAAGACATGACAGACAGGAAGACATGATGCCTGGGTTGAAGCAGATGTTTTACCCCAACTGGCTTCTGGGTCCAAAGAAGTCATGTGACAATACAGCAGCGTCTGGCTGCACTGTGCACAGGTCCAACAGAGGCATCAACACTGGGGAACACAAACAAACAGATATCAGGCATTGGTCTCTTTTCTGTCTGTCTGTGTATGTTCTATATAAGCATCCATGGTGGAACACATTCTGATGGCTGTCCCTCTCAGGCCTGTGTGTGTGTGTGTGTGTTCTATATAAGCATCCATGGTGGAACACATTCTGATGGCTGTCCCTCTCAGGCCTGTGTGTGTGTGTGTGTTCTATATAAGCATCCATGGTGGAACACATTCTGATGGCTGTCCCTCTCAGGCCTGTGTGTGTGTGTGTGTTCTATATAAGCATCCATGGTGGAACACATTCTGATGGCTGTCCCTCTCAGGCCTGTGTGTGTGTGTGTGACTTTAACCTCCAGGGAACATGATGAGAGCGTCCTGCAGCAGCAGGTCAGCCTTGTGTTTGAGCCGTTCCCTCTCCTCTGACTCAGTCTGATCCTCCTGACTCAGGTGGAAGTGGCTCAGAGCCACAGAGAAGGCAAAGTTTGGCAACTGGGACAGGTTCCTGTGCACCTGGGAAACACACACACAGGAATCAGACAATTCACACACACACACACACACACACACACACACACACACACACACACACACACACACACACACACACACACACACACACACACACACACACACACACACACACACACACACACACACACACACACACACACACACACACACACACACACACACACACACACACACGGGTATGAGGTCACACACACAGGGAAAATCTGGCGCACACACTCGTCTCACCTCCCAATCCTGGTATAGCCGGAGGAGGAAGTTGTACTCTCGTGAGCGCAGGGAGAGGAAGTCTATGAGCAGTAGCATACAGAGGGGATCGCTGTCGGGGTCCAGACTTGGGAGAGAAAGGAGATGACGGAATAAAGCACACAACAGCTCCTCTTCTTCAATGAATACTTCATTCAGTTTCGCCTACATAACTTAGACCACATAACTATTATATAAATAAACATTACAGAAATAAAATAAATGGTTTCTTTATTAGAAGTGGACCCATGACAACCCGTGACCAGAATGGGTGCCATTGCTGGAAACACTCAATATCCTGGGGATCCTAAATACAGTGACACTATACATCATGTAAATGGAAGCACTGTGGAGGCACTGTGGAGGCACTGTGGAGGCACTGTGGAGGCACTGTGCTTTTACTGGTATTTCAAGCTTTATCCACTAGTGTTGCCGCAGGTAGAAAATCCTAGGAAATGTAATTTAATTGACACCGTCTCCAATCAATGTCTGGTTGTGCGTGTGATATTATTATTTACTATCATTTGGCAGGGAATTATATTTGTAGATCAGTGATTCTACACCTTATTTTGCTCAAGCTGATCCTCTCCAACAGACTTGGAAGTTGTAGCTAAAAATTGGTAAATTGGGTGCAGTTAAAGGGTTGATTAAATGAAACCAACCATTGAAATACACTGTATGTAATTCGGGGGGTAGTAGCCCCAACAGATTCAAACCCGGATCCAGCAACTATAAAATCAACACCTGTTGGCTTGACAGTCACTGGATCTGGGTTTGTGGATCTGCGTTTGAGTCCCGGTCGGGGCTACCCTCCAAATTCACTACATTGGTGTCAGAAGTGGGATGGTTCCCATGAGGCCATCCGAGTGGCATGTACTCGTGAGGGAGTTGGTATAGCTTGGGGACACGCTCTCCCGAAGGAAGGGGGTAGTGAAGCAACAATAACCCAACACTCAGCGAGCTCATCAAGAGGTTCGGGGTTCGGACCTCTTGGGAGTAACAGGTGAAGGGGTTGGCTTGGCAGTCGCTGGACCCGGGTTCGAGTCCCATTCAGATATTGATTGGAGACAGCTTGTGTCAATTAAACAACATTTACTATGGTTTTCTACCTCCCAACACTATTGGATAACACTGGAAATATCGGTAAAAGCACAGTGCGTCCATTTCCGCAACAAAAAGCAGGGCCCTCTATGTGGTATATGACAGAGCTGCTGCGGGCGGCAGGGCCGTTCATCTGGTATTCCTATCAGTCATCTACTGAAGCAGAGATAAGGTCCTCCTAATCATAACACAGCAGGCCTGAGAGGGACAGCCGTCACAACGTGTTCCACCGTGGATGCTTATACAGAGCAGACACACACCACCATGAGGGGAGGAAGCCAGTGTTTGACGGAAATCAGAATACAAATCAGTATACAAAACAGTAGAAACACCTTGCTAATATTGAGTTGCACCCGCTTTTGCTGAAAGTGTTCCACAGGGATGCTGGCCCATGTTGACTCCAATGCTTCCCACAGTTTTGTCAAGTTGGCTAGATGTCATTTGGGTGTTGGACCATTCTTGATACACATAGGAAACTGTTGAACGTGAAAAACCCAGCAGTGTTGCAGTTCTTCACACACTCAAACAGGCGCACCTGGCACCTACTACGATACCCCATTCAAAGGCACTTAAATATATTGTCTTGCCCATTCACCCTCTGAATGGCACACACACAAGTCATGTCTCAATTGTCTCAAGGCTTAAAAATCATTATTTAACCTGTCTAATCCCCTACAATAAATGACATCAATAAGGGGTCATAGCTTTCACCTGGTCAGTCTATGTCATGGAAAGAGCAGGTGTTCATAATGTTTTGTACACCATGACCACCACATCCTAGATAACATAAAGGCTAAAGGCCTAAGACACAGGGCGAAGGCATGCGAATGTGTAATAATAGTGTGTGGCCTGTCCCATGGGTGTTGTTCTGTCATACTGCTTAGACAGGTTTATGACAAGTAATGGAATGCAGTCACCCTGGTCCATTTAGAAGAGTCATTCCTGGGTACGATATGGACATCTGACTCAGGTTTTATGTCTGTTTAGTTGATGTGAAGTGTGGTAAGACCTTTATTATTATAATATATGAGAAGGAATATTTTTAAGAGGAAATCTTAGATAACAATTGGGATCGGGCACATATTAGCACACAGATTTGTGCCATTTAATAAACTACCAATATCACATAATTAATATATTTAATTTAACTGATTGAACAATCTGTTTTATACACACACACACACACACACACACACACACACACACACACACACACACACACACACACACACACACACACACACACACACACACACACACACACACACACACACACACACACACACACACACACACACACACACACACACAAAACACTACCAAAAGTATGTGAATACCTGCTTGTCAAACATCCCATTCCAATATCATGGGAATTAATATGGAGTTGGTCCCCCCTTCACTGTTATAACAGCCTCTACTCTTCTAAGAAGGCTTTCCACTAGATGTTGGAACATTGCTGCAGGGACTTGCTTCCATTCAGCCACAAGAGCATTAGTAAGATTGTACACTGATGTTGGGCTATTAGTCCTGGCTCGCAGTCAGCGTTCCAATTCATCCCAAAGGTATTCGATGGAGTTGAGGTCAGGGCTTTGTGCAGGTCAGTCAAGTTCTTCCACACCGATCTCGACAAACCATTTACGTAAGGACCTCGCTTTGTGTACA
Source organism: Oncorhynchus gorbuscha (assembly GCF_021184085.1). Taxonomy (NCBI): domain Eukaryota; kingdom Metazoa; phylum Chordata; class Actinopteri; order Salmoniformes; family Salmonidae; genus Oncorhynchus; species Oncorhynchus gorbuscha. The sequence goes on from NC_060177.1 coordinate 23,152,940, forward strand.
GGGATATTGTCATGCTGAAACAGGAAAGGGCCTTCCCCAAACTGTTGCCACAAAGTTGGAAGCAAGTTAAGATTTCCCTTCACTGGAACGAAGCGGCCTAGCCCGAACCATGAAAAACAACACCAGACCATTATTCCTCCTTCCCCAAACTTTACAGTGGGCACTATGCATTGGTGCAGGTAGCCTTCTCCTGGCATCCGCCAAACCCAGATTTGTCTGTTGGACTGCCAAATGGTAAAGCATGATTCATCACTCCGGAGAAAAGCATTTCCACTGCTCCAATGGCATGAGCTTTACTCCACTCCAGCCGACGCTTGGCATTGCACATGATGATCTTATGCTTGTGTGTGGCTGCTCTGCTATGGAAACCCATAGCAGTTTCAGCACTTGGCGGACCTGTTCTGTGAGCTTGTGTGGCCTACCACTTTGAGTCTGAGCTGTTAACATTTCCACTTCACAAGAACAGCACTTACAGTTGACTGGGGCCACTCTAGCAGGGCAGAAATGTTATAAACTGACTTGTTGGAAAAGTGGCATCCTATGACAGTGTCATGTTGAAGTCACTGAGCTCTTCAGTAAGGCCATTCTACTGTCAATGTTTGTCTATGGAGATTGCATGGCGGTGTGCTCAATTTTATACACCTGTTGCAACATGCAACAATTTCAAAGATTTCACTGGGTTGCAGTTCATATAAGGAAATCAGTCAATTGAAATAAATGTATTAGGACCTAATCTACATACATTTAAAAAAAATGTTTTTTTATAAATCCACACACTTTTTGTCTTTATCTGCACTATTAATCTTTCTTGTGCAAATAAATAAAAACAGTCCATCGCTATACTTCTTTCCATTATGCGATTCACACCTTCCCTCTACCCCAGACACCTGGGGTGCACACTGTGCGCACACATACACACACAGTCTCCCATGTACCTCAGGATGAGTCTGCAGTACTCCAGGGCTGTCCGGGGGCATCCCCTCCTCTCCAGGAACATCATGTGCTTATAAACAGCCAAGTAGAATGCCCTGCAGAGAGGATAAATATACAGACAAAGGATCATAAACCCTGTAAAATTATAAATTCAATGGAAATTTAAGAGAAAGACCCTTGCATAACAGCGTTTGTGGATTGACCTGTATAGCAGAGATGTATTATCTAACCTGTTTTCTGGTCGCAGGTAGTCCAGTCTGCTGGTTCCTGATGTCAGGCTGCACACAGGGTGGAATGCACACTCAAAGCTGTACAGGGCGCGCTCTGAAACACACACACACACACACACACACACACACACACACACACACACACACACACACACACACACACACACACACACACACACACACACACACACACACACACACACACACACACACACACACACACACACACACAACACACACACACACACACACACACCTATCATCTAAAAATCCATAGCTGCTTTAATCAGTTGATTTGAGTGTGTGGTATAGATATTGTGTATGAAATAACCTATTAAACATGTACTGCCCAGAGGACACCGATGTTTATCAAGAATAATGTTGCATAAACTTATTCCAACTATTTATCTGGGACCTAGATTCAATTGTATACCAAAGGGAAACATACCAAAGGGGTCTCATGACACATTTACAAACCTTGAGCAAGAGGATACAGCAGAGAGGATCCCCAACTAACCAATCAGAGCTTTGAGAATGACCCTCCTTGCCAACCAGAGCAAAGACTGGAGTCCTACTCACCAATCAGGTCCCTGATACTCACCGATTAGGTCCCTGGCCATTTCCTGGTCCTCCTGTATGCGGCAGACATCAGAGAGCTGCAGCAGGGAGTCAATGTGGTAGGGATTCATCTGTAGCAGGGCCTGGGGAGAGGGTAGGGTTGGGTGGACACGGCAGGGGTGGAGAATACAGTGGGAGAGGGTAGGGTGGGGTGGACAGGGCGGGGGAGACAGGGAGGGGGTGGGGAAGACAGTGGGAGAGGGAGACAGGGTGAGGGAGACAGGGAGGGGGTGGGGTGGACAAGGGAGTTTGAGGTAGACAGGGGGAGGGTGGGGGAGAAAGGGAGAGGGAGGGGGAGACAGGGAGAGGGGGTGTTGTGGAGACGGGGAGGTTGGGGAGAGCAGGGGGACATGGGGGAGGGATGGGGAAACAGGGAGAGGGTAGGGGAGCCGGGAGGGTGAAGGAGATGGGGGAGAAGGGGAGGTTGGGATGAACAGGGGCAGGGTGGGAAGAATGGTGGGGGGACAGGTGGGGAAGACAGGGAGACGGGTGGGGGAGTTATGGGGGGCACAGGGGGGAGGATCACCGTTTGTCTAAACATTAGAAACAATGTATGTCCACAACCTGAAATTTAAACTGAATTTACCTCTAGTTTCTCATGCCGTGACCTATAATCTTAGTCAGGATTTATCTAGAATCTAAATTCATGCATATCAATTGTCCTAGATATTTGAGACATGCATCACGGCTTTGCTGATGAATCTCCCTGAGACCGTGGGTGTAGCCTTACCACAATGTTGTTGGGATCCATGGACTCCACTGAGTCCAGGAATTTGAACTGAATCTGCTGGTAGTCTCGGCTGTGCTCGAAGGTGAAGTACTGTAGACCATCCCTGGACTCCAGTAGGGTCATTGAGATACCTGAGGGAGGAAATATTACGAACAGTAATATTCTATGTGAGTTACTTGCAATGACGTATATAAACCCTGGATTACTGATGCTATGTATTGCCCATTCAGAGGCTAAGTTTCTACAACTGGGTCCTGGACTTCCTGAACGGCCGGCCCTAGGTGGTGAAGGTAGGAAACAACACTTCGCTAATCCTCAACACTGGGGCCCCACAAGGGTGCGTACACAGCCCCCTCCTGTACTCCCTGTTCACCCATGACTGCGTGGCCATGCACACCTCTAACTCAATCATCAAGTTTGCGGACGACACAACAGCAGTAGGCTTGATTACAAACAGTGACGAGACAGCTTACAGGGAGGAGGTGAGGGCTCTGGGAGTATGGTGCCAGGATAATAATCTCTCACTCAACAAAACAAAAGCAGCTGATCATGGACTCCAGGAAACAGCAGAGAGAGCGCCCCCCCTATCCACAGAGAGGACCGCAGTGGTAAAGGTGGAAAGCTTCAAGTTCCTCGGAATACACATCACTGACAAACTGAAATGGTCCACCTACACAGGCAGTGTGGTGAAGAAGGCACAACAGCACCTCTTCAACCTCAGGAGGGTGAAGAAATTTGGCTTGGCACCTAAAACTTTTACAGATGCACAATTGAGAGCATCCCGTCGGGCTGTATCACCGCCTACTACGGCAACTACACCGCCCGCAACCTCAGGGCTCTCCAAAGGGTGGTGCGGTCTGCCCAATGCATCACCGGGGGCAAACGACCTGCCCTCCAGGACACCTACAGCACACAATGTCACAGGAAGGCTAAAAAGATCATCATGGACAACAACCACCTGAGCCACGGCCAGTTCACCCCTCTATCATCCAGAAGGCGAAGTCAGTACAGGTGCATCAAAGCTGGGACCGATAGACTGAAAACATCTTTAATCTCAAGGCCATCAGACTGTTAAATAGCCATCACTAGCACATTAGATGCTGCTGCCTATATACATAGACTTGAAATCACTGGCCACTTTAATAATGTTTACATATTTTGCATTACTAATCTCATATGTATATACTGTATTCTATTCTACTGTATCTTAGTCTATGCCGCTCTGACATTTCTATATTCTTAATTCCATTCCTTTAATTTGTTTGTATTGTTGTGAAATTGTTATATATACACTTGTTAGATATTATTACACTGTTGGAGCTAGAAACACAAGCATTTCGCTACACCTGCAATAACATCTGCTAAACATGTGTATGTGACCAATAAAATGTGATTTGAAGCCACCAGTCAGCCATATTGGCCTTCCCTAGTAGGAGCAGTCCTCCACAGGAATGAATGGAATTCTACACTATTTCAATTAAAAGGCCAGAATTACATGTATTTAAATATTTGGTTGTTGTAGTGGAGACAGTAACATTAGTACCCTAAATAAAATGCTTTAAGGAAAATGTTATATATTTTTTACATTTTTATGTATTAGCTCACATAATACAACTTAAAAGTATGCATTAAAGTGTCTGTATTAGAATAAATCAGAAACGAATATAGACAATAATAAATGCATTTCTATAGCTTCCAAAATCCAACATTTTTACAATTGAGGAGGAGTACCAAGATGGCTGCGCGGTGACTTCAATACAGTCAATACAAGACTTCAATACAAGTCAATTTGATATAGATATACAGTGCATTCGGAAAGTATTCAGACCCCTTGACTTTTTCCATATTTTGTTACATTACAGACTCATCAATCTACACACAATACCACATAATGACAAAGCAAAAACAGGGTTTTAGAAATATCACATTTACATAAGTATTCAGACCCTTTACTCAGTACTTTGTTGAAGCACATTTGGCAGCGATTACAGCCGAGTCTTCTAGGGTATGATGCTACAAGCTTGGTACACCTGTATTTGGGGAGTTTCTCCCATTCTTCTCTGCAGATCCTCTCAAGCTCTGTCAAGTTGGATGGGGAGCGTCGCTGCACAGCTAATTTCAGGTCTCTCCAGAAAAGTTTGATTGGGTTCAAGTCCAGGCTCTGGCTGGGCCACTACAGGACATTCAGAGACTTGTCCCGAAGCCACTCCTGTGGTGTCTTGTCTGTGTGCTTATGGTCGTTGACCTGTTAGAAGGTGAACCTTCACCCTAGTCTGAGGTCCTGAGTGCTCTGGAGCTTCAAGGATCTCTCTGTACTTTGCTCCGTTCATTTTTCTGGTGGCTAGCCTTCCAGTACCTGCCACTGAAAAACATCCCCACAGCATGATGCTACCACCAGAATGCTTCACCATAGGAATGGTGCCAGGTTTCCTCCAGACATGACACTTGGCATTCAGGCCAATCTTAGTTTCATCAGACCAGAGAATCTTGTTTCTCATGGACTGAGAGTCTTTAGTTGGCTTTTGGCAAACTCCAAGTGGGCTATCATGTACTTCCATTTGGCCACTCTACCATAAAAGCCTTATTGTAGAAATGTTTTGGTACCCTTCCCCAGATCTGTGCCTCGACACAATCCTGTCTCTGAGCTCTACGGACAATTCCTTCATCCCCATGACTTGGTTTTTGCTCTGACATGCAGTCAACTGTGGGACCTTATATAGACAGGTGTGTGCCTTTCCAAATCATGTCCTATCAATTGAATTTACCACAGATGAATTCCAATCATGTAGAAACATCTCAAGGATTATCGATGGAAACAGGATGCACCTGAGCTCAATTTCGAGTCTCATAGCAAAGGGTCTGAATACTTATGTGAATAAGGTATTTCTGTCTTTGATCTTCAATAAATTTCTAAAAATCTGTTTTCGCTTTTTCATTATGGGGTATTGTGTGAAGATTGACGAGAAAAAGGTTGTAACGTAACAAAATGTGGAAAAAGTCAAGGGGTCGGAATACTTTCCGAATGAACTGTAGATATTTAAGTGGAATAAACATTGCAATCTGTACAGTATAGCACCCTAGAATTTGAATGAACACACTTTGGGCTAAGGAGAAGTGGATTCAGAGGGAAGCATTTCATGGTGACACAGCAGTCATGGTGTACCACATACAAACTAAGGCATCGAGACTACTCAAAAAAAAAAAAAAAAAAAAAAATGACCCATCTATATTTTGGGAGGGAAATGATATTTCCCAGACCAAATCTCCAGTCAGGTGATTGCATAAGACTTGAGTTTGGGGGAGCTTTAACACCCTGAGGAGTAGCTAACACTGACATAACAGAGACTCTGATTCTTCTTCAACTTCAGCTCTGGGTTAAACAGCCCAGTATCCCACAACATCAGGGGCACTATGGACCCAAACATCAATGGAGTCTTTCCCAAACATCAATAGAGTCTTTGAGCCAGAGGGCTAGGCAGCATTTGATTAATGACATGTGGTGATTGGACTGTTTTTTTTAACAAGACGTCATAGGGCAATGTTTAAAGCCACAGAACACAGCCTTTAGTGTGATCCTACCCAGAAAAGCTGTCTCTGTCAACAAGGCTTCAGGCTGCCCACTGCTGTTAACATGCACTTTCTTCTGCTGCAACTCTTGATTGGTTACATGCTATCCAAACTGAACCAGGATTCTTAGAGTCCGATTAAATTTAGCATAATTGATTAAATCCTAATAAATAGAAACTGGCCATTCAAAATGTATTTCAGAGAACTGGAGCTACACTATAGTGTGTCTGGCCCTTAAATGTACATTACACAGAGAGCTCATTTCAAAAACATGCCCGTCAATCACTCCTAGCTCAAAGCAGAGGAGAGACTGGCTGCATCACTACTTGTCTTTGTGAGAGGTATGGATGTGTTGAAAGCCCCAAACTGTCTGTTCAACAGCTAACACAGCTCAGATACCTACACATATCCTACAAGACATGCCACCAGGGGTCTCTTCACAGTCCCTAAGGCAGGGGTCTCCAACCCTGTTCCTGGAGATGTTTTTTTATTTTTTTTAACCTTTATTTAACCAGGCAAGTCAGTTAAGAACATATTCTTATTTTCAATGACGGCCTGGGAACAGTGGGTTAACTGCCTGTTCAGGGGCAGAACGACAGATTTGTACCTTGTCAGCTCGGGGGTTTGAACTCGCAACCTTCCGGTTACTAGTCCAACGCTCTAACCACTAGGCTACGCTGCCGAGATCTACCCTCCTGTAGGTTTTCATTCCAACTCCAGTTGTAAATAAGCTGGTTCAGTTTACCAACCAGCTAATTATTAGAATCAGGTGTACTAGATTAGGGTTGGAGTGAAAACCTGCAAGACGTTAGCTCTCCAGGAACAGGGTTGTAGAGTCGTGCATTAAGTTCAGAACAGAGGTTGGGAAACGCACAGTACTTCATAGAGCCAAGACTACATTGAACTCTCTCACATCAGGTAACCCAAACTAGCAGGAAAATCATATTTCAAAAACATAAAACAACACCTCACAGCACAACGTGGACTGCGAAGAGACACACACACACACATTGTAATATTGTATTATTGGGGTTATATCCTTCCTGTTTGGCCCTGTCTGGGGGTGTCATCGGATGGGGCCACAGTGTCTCCTGACCCCTTCTGTCTCAGCCTCCAGTATTTATGCTGCAGTAGTTTATGTGTCGGGGGGCTAGGGTCAGTTTGTTATATCTGGAGTACTTCTCCTGTCCTATCCGGTGTCCTGTGTGAATTTAAGTATGCTCTCTCTAATTCTCTCTTTCTTTCACTCTCTTGGAGGACCTGAGCCCTAGGACCATGCCTCAGGACTACCTGACATGATGACTCCTTGCTGTCCCCAGTCCACCTGGCCGTGCTGCTGCTCCAGTTTCAACTGTTTTGCCTGTGATTATTATTATTTGACCATGCTGGTCATTTATGAACATTTGAACATCTTGGCCATGTTCTGTTATTATCTGGCCACCCCTCATAGCCTGGTTCATCTCTAGGCTTCTTCCTAGGTTTTGGCCTTTCCAGGGAGTTTTTCCTAGCCAACGTGCTTCAACGCCTGCATTGCTTACCGTTTCGGGTTTTAGGCTGGGTTTCTGTACAGCACTTTGAGATAACAGCTGATGTACAAAGGGCTATATAAATACATTTGATTATTTTGGGGGGGGATATATGGATGATGATATACTACAGGTCAGGCCCTATTGGTCACGTGCATGCGAAGCATAGATGTGTCACTTAGAGATAGAAAGGGTTGAGGGAATAGGGAATGTTTTTCCAAAACAAATGAGGGATTTCTGTAACATAACTTTTCAGTCAGAAATGGCTTCAGCAACACACTGTTGATGTGTGTCTTTTGTGTGTTTTAAATATTTCATGAAACAGTTGGCTTAAAGCATCAGACAAGCTCAGTGCATATAGTTGATTTGATTAAAACACATAAGATGTGTCTATGATATATATATATATACTGCTAAAAAAAACAAAGGGAACACTTTAACAACACAATGTAACTCCAAGTCAATCACACGTCTGTGAAATCAAATTGTCCACTTAGGAAGCAACACTGATTGACAATACATTTCACATGCTGTTGTGCAAATGGAATAGACAACAGGTGGAAATTATAGGCAATTAGCAAAACACCCCCAATAAAGGAGTGGTTCTGCAGATGGTGATCACAGACCACTTCTCAGTTCCTATGCTTCCTGGCTGATGTTTTGGTCACTTTTGAATGCTGGCTGTGCTTTCACTCTAGTGGTAGCATGAGATGGAGTCTACAACCCACACAAGTGGCTCAGGTAGTGCAGCTCATCCAGGATGATGTCAGCGTAGTGTCCAGAGCATGGAGGCGCTACCAGGAGACAGGCCAGAACATCAGGAGACGTGGAGGAGGCCGTAGGAGGGCAACAACCCAGCAGCAGGACCGCTACCTCCACCTTTGTGCAAGGAGGAGCAGGAGAGGCACTGCCAGAGCCCTGCAAAATTACCTCCAGCAGGCCACAAATGTGCATGTGTCTACTCAAACGGTCAGAAACAGACTCCATGAGGGTGGTATGAGGGCCCAACGTCCACAGGTGGGGGTTGTGCTTACAGCCCAACACCGTGCAGGACGTTTGGCATTTGCCAGAGAACACCAAGATTGGCAAATTCGCCACTGGCGCCCTGTGCTCTTCACAGATGAAAGCAGGATTACACTGAGCACATGTGACAGAAGTCACAGAGTCTGGAGACGCCGTGGAGAACGTTCTGCTGCCTGCAACATCCTCCAGCATGACCGGTTTGGCGGTGAGTCAGTCATGGTGTGGAGTGGCATTTCTTTGGGGGGCCGCACAGCCCTCCATGTGCTCGCCAGAGGTAGCTTGACTGCCATTAGGTACCGAGATGAGATCCTCAGACCCCTTGTGAGACCATATGCTGGTGCGGTTGGCCCTGGGTTCCTCCTAATGCAAGACAATGATAGACCTCATGTGGCTGGGGTGTGTCAGCAGTTCCTGCAAGAGGAAGGCATTGATGCTATGGACTGGCCCGCCCGTTCCCCAGACCTGAATCCAATTGAGCACATCTGGGACATCATGTCTCGCTCCATCCACCAACGCCACGTTGCACCACAGACTGTCCAGGAGTTGGCGGATGCTTTAGTCCAGGTCTGGGAGGAGATCCCTCAGGAGACCATCCGCCACCTCATCAGGAGCATGCCCAGGCATTGTAGGGAGGTCATACAGGCACGGGGAGGCCACACACACTACTGAGCCTCATTTTGACTTGTTTTAAGGTCATTACATCAAAGTTGGATCAGCCTGTAGTGTGGTTTTCCACTTTAAGTTTGAGTGTGACTCCAAATCCAGACCTCCATGGGTTGATAAATTTGATTTCCATTGATAATTTTTGTGTGACTTTGTTGTCAGCACATTAAACTATGTAAATAAAAAAGTATTTAATAAGAATATTTCATTCATTCACATCTAGGATGTGTTATTTTAGTGTTCCCTTTATTTTTTTGAGCAGTGTATATTTTAACATTTATTTAACTAGGTACTTCAGTTAAGAACAAATTCTTATTTACAATGACGGCCTTGTGCACCGCCCTATGGGACTCCCAATCAAGGCCGGTTGTGATACAGCCTGGATTTGAACCGGGGTGTCTGTAGTGATGACTCTAGCACTGAGATGCAGTGCCTTAGACCGCTGCATACTCAGGAGCCCAAAATATATGGATAAATGCACGTTTTCAAATTTCGACCAATCGATTTGTCGAAAGAACAGACGACTCTTGGTCGACCGATGTTTTGTGACTGTCACGGGAGATACTTAATTACATTTGCATCCACATAAATATTTCCATGAAATGTTGCATAAATGGTATACAGTGGGTCAAAAAAGTATTTAGTCAGCCACCAATTGTGCAAGTTCTCCCACTTAAAAAGATGAGAGAGGCCTGTATTTTTTATTATAGGTACACTTCAACTATGACAGACAAAATGAGGAAAAAAAATCCAGAAAATCACATTGTTGGATTTTTAATGAATGTATTTGCAAATTATGGTGGAAAATAAGTATTTTGTCAACAACAAAAGTTGATCTCAATACTTTGTTATATACCCTTTGTTGGCAATGAATACTTTTTTGCCCCACTGTATATTCACAAGCATTCAGCATTCTGAGCGATGCCTGAGTGTGAGAGGTTGAGTGTAGGTCTGACCTGGGCGACTGAAGCGTGGCCAGGTGTCTTTAGGGATGGTCATCCAGGTGCTGCGATGGAACTGTCTCTGTCTCTGACGAGGTCTGAGGAAAGAATGAAGAGATGGCCTTACATTTACATTACATTTAAGTCATTTAGCAGACGCTCTTATCCAGAGCGACTTACACTGTAACCTTTAATAGTAGTAGTCCCACTGATAAGGAGTTCTGTGAAGATCTTACCTTTGATCTCCAAGAACTGCTCGAGCTCCAAAGTATCTCTTCAACTCCGTCTCAGGATTCAGGTTCCTAACAAACAAAAGAGGGTAAGTCCCAGTAAAATCTGTCACTGATAAATGACTGCCATAAATGATGTTTATTCTGATTGGATGACGTTACCCCACTGAGAGTCCTGATGTTGTGCTGTGCTGTGCACCTACTCACCTGTGTTCCACATAGAGCACAGGCCTGTTGTCGGAGCCTCCACAGCCCTCACTTTGCAGGGTCAGTCCATTAGACTGCTCTATGGTCTCCAGCAACGCGTCAATGTCATCCACAGCTCCCTCCTGACAACCACACATAAGACAGAGCCTATGTGACCGAGTGAGATGGCGTCAGGGCAGCACCCCCATAGCCTCAATACACAATAAATACACAATAAATGCTGCTAAAGCACTTAATATGTGCACAACAGTGGTTAATATGGCAATGTGCACAACAGTGCCCTCACATTGGGGGACATATGTGGAAGACAGAAATTAAAACTAGAGGCTCCCACGCTGAGGTCTGTCCAACGCTGGTCCGACCAAGCTGACTCCACACTCCAAGACTGCTTCCATCACGTGGACTGGGATATGTTTCGTATTGCGTCAGATAACAACATTGACGAATACGCTGATTCGGTGTGCGAGTTCATTAGAACGTGCGTTGAAGATGTCGTTCCCATAGCAACGATTAAAACATTCCCTAACCAGAAACCGTGGATTGATGGCAGCATTCGCGTGAAACTGAAAGCGCGAACCACTGCTTTTAATCAGGGCAAGGTGTCTGGTAACATGACCGAATACAAACAGTGCAGCTATTCCCTCCGCAAGGCTATCAAACAAGCTAAGCGTCAGTACAGAGACAAAGTAGAATCTCAATTCAACGGCTCAGACACAAGAGGCATGTGGCAGGGTCTACAGTCAATCACGGACTACAGGAAGAAATCCAGCCCAGTCACGGACCAGGATGTCTTGCTCCCAGGCAGACTAAATAACTTTTTTGCCCGCTTTGAGGACAATACAGTGCCACTGACACGGCCTGCAACGAAAACATGCGGCCTCTCCTTCACTGCAGCCGAGGTGAGTAAGACATTTAAACGTGTTAAACCTCGCAAGGCTGCAGGCCCAGACGGCATCCCCAGCCGCGCCCTCAGAGCATGCGCAGACCAGCTGGCCGGTGTGTTTACTGATATATTAAATCAATCCCTATACCAGTCTGCTGTTCCCACATGCTTCAAGAGGGCCACCATTGTTCCTGTTCCCAAGAAAGCTAAGGTAACTGAACTAAACGACTACCGCCCCATAGCACTCACTTCCGTCATCATGAAGTGCTTTGAGAGACTAGTCAAGGACCATATCACCTCCACCCTACCTGACACCCTAGACCCACTCCAATTTGCTTACCGCCCAAATAGGTCCACAGACGATGCAATCTCAACCACACTGCACACTGCCCTAACCCATCTGGACAAGAGGAATACCTATGTGAGAATGCTGTTCATCGACTGCAGCTCGGCATTCAACACCATAGTACCCTCCAAGCTCGTCATCAAGCTTGAGACCCTGGGTCTCGACCCCGCCCTGTGCAACTGGGTACTGGACTTCCTGATGGGCCGCCCCCAGGTGGTGAGGGTAGGTAACAACATCTCCTCCCCTCTGATCCTCAACACTGGGGCCCCACAAGGGTGCGTTCTGAGCCCTCTCCTGTACTCCCTGTTCACCCACGACTGCGTGGCCACGCACACCTCCAACTCAATCATCAAGTTTGCGGACGACACAACAGTGGTAGGCTTGATTACCAACAACGACGAGACGGCCTACAGGGAGGAGGTGAGGGCCCTCGGAGTGTGGTGTCAGGAAAATAACCTCACACTCAACGTCAATAAAACTAAGGAGATGATTGTGGACTTCAGGAAACAGCAGAGTGAACACCCCCCTATCCACATCGATGGAACAGTAGTGGAGAGGGTAGCAAGTTTTAAGTTCCTCGGCATACACATCACAGACAAACTGAATTGGTCAACTCACACAGACAGCATCGTGAAGAAGGTGCAGCAGCGCCTCTTCAACCTCAGGAGGCTGAAGAAATTTGGCTTGTCACCAAAAGCACTCACAAACTTCTGCAGATGCACAATCGAGAGCATCCTGGCGGGCTGTATCACCGCCTGGTACGGCAACTGCTCCGCCCTCAACTGTAAGGTTCTCCAGAGGGTAGTGAGGTCTGCACAACGCATCACCGGGGGCAAACTACCTGCCCTCCAGGACACCTACACCACCCGATGTTACAGGAAGGCCATAAAGATCATCAAGGACATCAACCACCCGAGCCACTGCCTGTTCACCCCGCTATCATCCAGAAGGCGAGGTCAGTACAGGTGCTTCAAAGCTGGGACCGAGAGACTGAAAAACAGCTTCTATCTCAAGGCCATCAGACTGTTAAACAGCCACCACTAACATTGAGTGGCCGCTGCCAACACACTGACACAACTCCAGCCACTTTAATAATGGGAATTGATGGGAATGATGTAAATATATCACTAGCCACTTTAAACAATGCTACCTTATATAATAAATGTTAGTTACCCTACATTATTCATCTCATATGCATACGTATATACTGTACTCTATATCATCGACTGCATCCTTATGTAATACATGTATCACTAGCCACTTTAACTATGCCACTTTGTTTACATACTAATCTTATATGTATATACTGTACTCGATACCATCTACTGTATCTTGCCTATGCTGCTCTGTACCATCACTCATTCATATATCCTTATGTACATATTCTTTATCCCCTTACACTGTGTATAAGACAGTAGTTTAGGAATTGTTAGTTAGATTACTTGTTGGTTATTACTGCATTGTCAGAACTAGAAGCACAAGCATTTCGCTACACTAGCAGTAACATCTGCTAATCATGTGTATGTGACAAATCACATTTGATTTGATTTTGAAGTGATTTGTCAAGATGGACTGCATACCTGTTTATCTCCTGTAGTGTTCTTTTTCTTCTTCTTTTTCTTCTTTTTCTTGCTCGCTTTATCTCCGGACTGACATCATAAAAACTATTAAACAACTCTTCAAAACATTTTGACTAGATCAATCATGCATAATAACAACAAGACTGAAGAGGAAGGGGCTGACAATACCCCATAATACTGTGGAGGCTACAGTGTATCAAGGGCGTCCGTCTCTCTCCTCACCTTCGCAGCTCCCGTCTCAGGTTGTGCATCTCTATTCTCTGTTTCCTCGCTGTCACTCTTCTCCTTGCTTTCATCACCATTCTGTTCTTCTGGCTTCACTGTGTCTTCATCCGTCGTGGCTTTCTCTGCATCACATATCTGCAGCGACATGGTTCCAGCAAGAAGGACAGAAAGGCTCAGGTTAAGGTTGTCTATCAGAGACTAAATCTCAACATTGGCACATAGTTTTAATTCATCTTTGGTCAGTCTCTGCCTCTTTTTTTCACGTTCTTGCGGAAGCCATTGGGATTCCAACCCATCCTAGTGACATTCATATGGTCAAGGCAAGGGGCTGTACTGTATGAGTCCTGTCTGGCCAGGCAAAATCGGTTAGTCAGTATAATTCTGGTTTGATTTGCTTACACTGTCTGCATATGTCAATGTGCCCTGCTGCTTTTTCATTGACTAGCATAACAAGCTAGCTAGCTTAGTCACACAGTTATGTAGCCTAGGGGGTGGAGCTACGTGGCAGTTAACAAGACATTTCGTAAACATTTTGCAATGTGTGTTAGAAAAGGAGAAACACTCCACCAGTTCGTAAATGTTGCTCAAGTTTTTCTTGTTCTTAGTTTTTCTGATGCTGCTCTTAACAGGCTGGAGAACAGCTTCTTCCAGTTCCTCTTCTTCTTCCTCAACATCCGCAGCCTGCTCCTCTGGCTCTTCACCTGGGACAAGATCACCGAGGTCCAGGGCCTCCTGCCCCCGCTGTTTCCCCTTCAACCTCCTCAGAGCACGACTCGACATCTTCCCGGGACAGAGTTGTCACGAAGATGGGCTATGGTTTAATTTGGGATTTGACCCAGCTACAGCCATAAACAACATGAGAGCAAAATCCGCATGCCAAAGAGCTTATTCTACGGGTACTCCATGTAGACAATCTTGGTGCATGCCAACTATTTTCGTTTTGATAATCACAGTTCGCTGCCGTTAACCTTTGTACCACTAGGGAGCAGTAGTGCGTAAGGACAAAGGCTCTGGAAATGCCTGAAATTAAGTTAACACGAAAGGGAACTAACAACTTTCAACATTTCAACTATTATTTGCATACTGGAGGAGCGGCAACCACAGTCAAGGCTGTTGCTGTAAAGTCAGTTAATGGTTTCAAAGCTTATGACCAATGCATAATTGTGTTGTTAACAAGGGTTGCCCTGGGTCTATCAATAACTTTTATGTGTTATGGTGTCAATAAATGGCCATTATAACGAATACATTAGAGAGATAAACAAATAAGGAAGTTGCACCTGTTCCTGCTGCTGTTATGATGTAATGGTTGCCAAACCCAGAGCACTCAAGGAAACACACATTGTATTGACCATAGGAATGAAGGAAGTGCTTCATATGGAGAAAAGAAATGTAAGTGTATGTCACAACAACTGTACACGTCATTAGGGTGTATAAACATAATCTGTTATAACTAATGTATGACATCTCTGTGGCAGTGTATGATCTGATTAGTGCAGGAATTTCCAATGTGTGGTAATAAAGTGTGTGAGCGTCTTTGTGTTGCGCTGTGAGAAGGAACCCATTAAATGCATAGGGTTCATAGGAACTATTAGAAAGGAGGAAATGTAAAACTTGAGACATGACACATAATTGTCATTCCAAACCCACAGTTCATCAATGATGAAACAGACAGAAACATTCATTGTAGTTATATGGCAAACATGCACATTGTAAATAACTAGAATAACTATGTTTATTTTCAGATTGTATCAAAAGCATAACAAGCATAAAACATAGACATACATTATTTTGTAGAGAGGTGAATACACAACTGTCCATAATACAGCTAGTTGACCACTGACATAGTAAACCGACCAAAAAGAGAAATAGATAACGCAAAACAGTGCTTGCTTATAAACAATTAACATTCCAGTGTAAAATAATACAGTATATTTTGAGGATACAAAATGTATAAATAGCTCTTCATTCTCTTTTAAAATAATTTCATTATGTCTGTGCCAGTAAATGTGGTTGATTCTCATCCACATCTATTCATCCAATTACTCACAAAATAAGTTACTGTCACAACAAGAATACAAACTTTGCCACTTACATTCCAAAGCCTTTTGGGGACCAAAATTATTGTAACTGAAAGAGTTGTAGCAGGTGGTGCAGAGATATAGGACACAAACCTTTTGCAGTAACTAAGGCACAGCCACATCTCAGTTCAATACAATCCCTTATACATCATCAAACATCAGCAGCAGTGTGTCCTCTCCACAACCCTCTACTCTCCGAGGCCTGATTCCTAACTTGATACCAATCCATAACAAATTCCCATTGACGCCAATGCCCAATTTACAGAAAACCTAAGTTATGCAAGCTTATCTATTTCAATTTAGGATTCATCCCTCAGCCGATGGCAGTTGGAACAGAGCATGGCCTGGGTGGGGCTCCACTGTAGATCTGTTTCAGTTGGGGCTCAGTGGAACCATAAGCGACCCTGAGTGAGCTCCCAACAGGCC